>NC_084900.1:15392938-15556957 GCF_949316345.1 Pungitius pungitius | reverse complement strand
GAGTAATAAACAAAGAGGAGGAGTGTGTGCGTCTTTTTGTGTGTGTTTTGTGTGTGTGTTTCCACCCACTTGAATGAAGCAGTCGGCCTCGTGCTCTGTGCTCTGAGTTAGAGTTTGTGGAGTTGAGCAGAAGCCGTTCTTCTATTTGAACACACGGGATCACAGCTGAACGCACTTCAATCACAAGGGGTTGAAAGAAAAAAAGCACCTTCCCCTCCAAACCTCCGAGTCTTCTCATTGGACAGAAAACAGCAGCTCTTTGCGTTCAGGGTCCCCGAGAGATGAACCCTGACAATCATCCACTGGTGTTGACCAAACGTTTCAATCAAAACAAAGCTGTTCCCCTGGGAGCATTAACCCCCCCCCCCCCCCCCTCCCCCTGCAGGTGTACTACCAGGAGTGTGAGATGTTCGGCCTGGTGGCGAAGATGCTGATCGCGAAGGACCCCTCGCTGGAGCTTCCCATCCAGTCGGCGCTGCAGGAGAACCTCCGGGACATCGGGCAGCGCTGCGTGGAGGGGATGGAGAAGTTCATAGCGGACTACGACTCCGGGGAGACGCCCCGCTAGGCGGAGGGTTCCATTCCCTCGCGGCAGGAATTGTTTCATAACACCGCTTCATGGGATTTTTCAACGCCACTTGGTTTCGATCTCCGGGGGTTGAGGGGATCTTCTACTTTTGGGTCGAGGGGATTTAAAATTAATACATTTTTTGTAAAATTACAAATTACCGAGAGCGAGTCCCTCTAATGGGGTACTCGTTTTAAGACAACACTCGTAGGCATCAATAGCCTACATTGCATAATTAAAGAAGCAAAACCTGCTGGTAAATGGCGGAGGAGGAGAGAAACGTCCACGCGGGGGCTTCTTAACCGGAGGGAATAATTGATTCGATTGGATTGGTGGGAGATCAGCGACTCGGCATCAGACGTCACCGACGCTCTCGGCGGTGAGAGAGTGAATAAAGCTGTTCTACATTGATTTTTTTGTGTGTATGTTTGCATCTGGCTTCCTGCTGCCTCTCCCTCCTGAAAACTTTTATACTGAGATTTTATACTTCTTTTGATTGTATTTAATAAAATTTGATGATGATAATAATAGAAACACTGACTCCTTGTTTTTGCATGAATTGCACGTTTTTTTTTTGTGCATGTGCATATTTTTTTTGTATTTCAATTATTTCCTTTTGTTTAGAGCATATTAAACGTGTTTAAAACCTTTTTTGTGATGCACGCATCACCATTTGAGGAAGACGGAACCAAGTGGCAGCATGAATCCATGGATGGGTCTGTAGGTGAGCAGCTTTTTAGTCCTTTTGATGTTTGACCTAAAGCCCGACGCATGCATCAGCGCGGCCAATTTGGTCTAATTATAGAAATATCAATATCTGTGTAAATGTCAGCCGATACCAGGAAGATACAGCACAGAAAGGTCAAATATATGTTTGAGGTTATTCAGGGAGCACACCAGACCTTATGTACTATGTATATAGAAATATACACACACACACACACACATACATACATACATACATGAGTGAGCCACACTGTTAACCGGCACAAACCAGCTTTTTGCCACATTATCATATTAAAGGTAGTTGTCCGACAGATGAAACCATCACTGGCCGAAGTGTCAGTTGGGAAATGTTCCAGCTGAATATCTGATTAATTAATGGCATGAGTAGCTTAACTGAATGTTTGGGTTTGGAGTTGAAATGGTCATTAGTGAATTCTGGGAAACGTACCCATAGGCCCGCCCCTCTGTTTGCGGCTGAAAAGTTGTTTTTAAAAGGCTAAACACCAACAAATGGCGAGCGTCGCTCACAGGGGGACCAATCAGTACAAAGTTCATTGAAGTACACTTTATTTTCCGTATGAGACAACAACAACAAATCAACATGCAAGTCTCCCTATGCCTACATCATGTTATACAAATAATGATTCTTTAGTTACAAAATATATAAATATTTAAGACCATATGTACAGAACATTTACATTACTACATCCATTCAATTAATAGGTTTATTACTATATATACATTTAACAGGTATTATTCTCTAATGTTCTCATAATTATTATTTGCATTGTTATTATTATTGTTAGTGTTATCATTATTATAATTCTTAATCATCTAAGGGTAACTCTGAAGAACGAAGCATGTTGCAGAAGAGAAAACGGGACCATACCTGACGTCACTGAGCCTGAATGGTGGAGGAGCAGAGGCCGTCCGGCGCCCTGCCCCCCCCGCTGAAGCATGGCGAGCTGGCTATGTAAAGCACGAGGTTCAACAGACTATTTGTACAAGGTGACCACGGGGCGTTCCTGGGGGAACATCTAGCGCGCGTGACCTTCACTCCCCCCGGCGCGTGTTCGTGCTTCGTCCACATGGAATTACGCGTCTTTAGCCGACCTTGTTCTCACTGTACAGGAATTGTTCTTTGTCACGTCTACGTCACGTCGATTCACCTCCACCGCGGCATCTTTAGAAGTCAAATTCTGTCAGCGCGTCCCGGTCACCGTCGGAGGAGCTGATCTCTTTCACTGTAAACACCTCTGTTGTGTAAGCCAGCTGAGCTTTCTCTGGTGATTAGATCATTCTGTGTAGGTGTGCACAAACACTACCCGCTGTAGAGTTGTGTAGGCTCACAAGAACAAAAAAAAAAGAATAGGCCTTTTCTCTCTACAACCCCGATACACACACACACACACACACACACACACACACACACACACACACACACACACACACACACACACACACACACACACACACACACACACACACACACACACACACACACACACACACACACACACACACTATGCACTCTAAACTGTCTCACTCTCACCTTCCCACTCCCTCTGTTCCACCTCTTTGTTCCTTACCTCTCTCTCATCTCTTTCACCCCCCCTAATCCCTCCTGCTCCACCTCTAAGAAATGATGCAGTTTTTGCTCTTCCTCCTTTGGCGGCCGTGCAGCTGGCCGTGAATCTGTCCGTGCATCTGTCCGTGCATCTGTCCGTGCATCTGTCCGTGCATCTGTCCGTGCATCGGCCCGTGCAGAGGTCCGTGGTGGGCGGCTATCCCGGAGGGGCTGTAGCGATGGCGGAGCTCCTCGTTGTTGATGTAGCAGAGCTGCACGGGCCGCGGGATCGGTTCGCCCAGGAAGTAGCCCTCGTCTGCCTCTGACTCGGAGGAAGAGGAGCAGCTGGAGCACCAGGGGTCGGCAGCCTCCGTGTACCCGTCGCCCCAGCACGGCCCGCCGAGCCCCGCGGGGGGCCAGCCAGCGTTCTGCAGGGTGAGGTCGGAGGTGGTGCGGGGGCATGGCCGCTGAGGCTGCTGCCTGTACCCGGCGGGCTCCAGGCCAAACAACTCGCGGGCGCCGTTCCCGGCGGGGAAGCGGTCGTAATCCTCCTGGACGCGGCGGTACGGCGCCTCCAGCATCTGGGCGGGCCGGTCCGCCACCAGGTGCAAGGCGTTGTCGGAGCGGGAGCGGCGGGAGCGCTTGTGGTGGCGGCTGCTGCGGTGCTGCCCGTTGCCGTGGTTTCCACGGTGGTGTTTGTGGCGCCTCGGCTGCGGCTGCGGCTGCTGCTGCTGCTGCTGCTGCGACGCCGCGGGTTCCTGCCCGTTGATGCGTCGGCGTGGCATCCTGTCGCTCATGGGGGCCATCCGCAAGTTTCCACTGCTGCCTATCACACCGACGCGGCCTTTGTCGTCGAAGCCTAGCGGCTGCGGGCCGTCCCAGTACTGCAGCGGGTAGCCGACTCTCAGCGGAGCGTACGCGTTGTTGTTATAGGGGCGAGAGGAGGTCAGCGACTCGGTGCTGTGGAACTGGACCGAGGAGCTCAGGGTGCCCATGTTGCTCTTTTCAGACACATTCACACCAGAGTCTTTACTCAGGTCGGGCATGGAGAACCTGGACAGATGCTCCTGACGCTTACTGACCCCGTCCAGGGAGTTACCTGCTGAAATGAGAAGTCACAGGTCAATTCTTTTATACCTTTTGGAAAAATATATGTCATTCAAGGGCAGCCAGTCGATCTTGGCCAATTGGTAATTTGGTTTTACTAGCAATGTTTGTCTACATCTCTGGCAAACACACTATGAAGTGTGTGTAAACCTTTGGATATATTAATTAAAAACCTCACCGATAAGCCAACGAAATCGAATTAGTGTCGAAATCAAAAAGAGGACAGCCCCGTACCACACTGTGTCCCTGACATGATCGTACCTGTGGCGTTGGACATGATGAGGGAATCTGTGGATCCTCGAGGAGTCTGCTCCAGAGGGGCGAGGGGCTCGTTGAAGCTCATGGCATTGATGGGGTTCCTGCGGGTCAGCGGGGGTCTGCCGTCTCTCTGGAAGCCGTGCAGGCTGATGCTCCTCTTGTCTGAGAAGCCCTGGTTCTGGCTCGACATCTCGTTGAAGCTCATCTGGGTGCGCAGCTTGTTGGGCCTGAACTCGTCCTGGCTGTGGTGGGTCCAGTTCTCATTAAAGGAGTGGCCCCTCAAAGCCGCCATGGGGGTCCTCTTGGCGTTGCCCGGCTCCTTCCCCCACGAGTCGGGCCTCTTCCCCGGATTGGCGGCGGTCTGAGCTGGAGGATGGGCGTTTGCGTTGGGGTTGTAGCCCTGCCTGGGGTTACACTGGGCCAGCAGATGCACAGGCGCAGGTGTGGGGGAGGGCTCCCGCTGGGGGCCCTCGTAGGCTGCGGGCACGTAGGGGTCGTCCCGGCTCATCCACACCTGGTTGAGGCTCGGGGCGTGGCTCGGCGTGCGACTGGGCGTGCGGTTGGGCGTCCTGCTCGGGGTCTGGCTGGACGAGAGGCTCAGACGGTCCATCTGGACGGAGAGCGGATCGATCTCCGCCGACAGGCGGTCGGGCATGGGCGGAGGAGCAGCCTGCCGGGCCTCGGCGTTCCTGCGCTCCTTTTTGCCGATCTTGGTGCTGTGGCGGGATTCGCGGGAACGGGCGCTTTGGAAGGCGGAGTCTGAGGAGTCTGACTCGTCCGGATCCTGGTTGGTTGAAATGAAAGAGTTAAGTACAATTATCAAACATATAATGATAGAGTAAAAATATTCAATAATCCTGTTTTTGGTCCCACACCTGTCCAGCGCTGCAGGACCGTGAGCAGAAGATCTGCCCCTGTTTGGGCAGGAAGGGGCGCCCCAGCAGGGAGCGCTTGCACCGAGCGCAGCAGAAACACTCCTCGGTGGCGTGCCAGTGCTGCCCGTCATACGTCATCTGGCCTTGGTCGATGCCTTTCGAGGGATGGAAGCGTTTTTTCAACATTGCAATAACAGAAGGAAAATCAGCAGTAAACGCAGTTTGGCGTTAACTGTTTGAAAATGGTAATGTGATGGCTGTAAGATTATTATTCTACAAAGTCTCTATAAGTGCTAATGAACAAAAAAAATTATAAAATTATATAATTATACAAATGAGCTTCACTTACTTTCTGATGGCTGATTTCAACCATTAGAAAGTAAGCGGCGCTCATTTGAAAGAGTATTCCTCTTCTTCTGCTTAAAGAATTAAAGATTCTTTCCCGTACAAAATCGCTCGATTTATAAGACAGACTGAATGCATTCCACCAGCCCTGCTCCCCAGCGAGGGGAAGTAATCATCTTTCACAGCTCCCATCTGGATTCAACATGGGAGCATCCTCTGAAACACACTATCACTGTTACTGGAGCTTGGGATGATAATAACCATCCACGTCTCACTGCCTTGGCTCCGCCTCTCCACAGCTGTGGCTTACACAGCTGATAAATAGCAATAAATGGCTGATGGAAGTTTTCTATGATGAGTCCACGGCTTTTGGTAAAAGTCCATACATGGATTCAACGTGTAGTACCTATGTGCTCTCCACACGCGTCGCAGTACTCGGCATAAAGGGACTCGAAGCAGTTGCAGCAGTGGGGCCGCCCGTCCTTCATGATGTAGCGCTGGCCGCCGAGGGCGGTCTCGCACTCGTAGCAGCAGAAGTGCCTCATGTGCCAGTGCCTGCCTTCCGCCTCGGTGCATTCATCAGCAAAGATTATCTGCATGGCCAAAGCATTACATTCATCAGTGAGGATATTCTACACAGAGATAAGTAGTAACCGGCTGGATGGAGTTCGGGGTCCCTCAGGGCTCCATCCTCAGCCCGTTATTATTTTCATAATATCTTTTATGTTTTCCCCGTGCAACAAAGGTCTTTACTATTTTACCCTGTGACCCCTGGAACCACCTGGTCCAACCTGTTCTACCCCTAAATCCTCACATATCCTCTCTTGGTGTTACTTTTCTAACAGACCGGTTAGCCTAGCGAGCAAAAATAGAATGCTGATATTGATGTAAATTCAAAATAAAATACTTACTCTTATTAGGAAAAACATGTTTTGACTTAATATTCAAGCTTCCATTCATTCTAAAATTAACATATTCAGATTTATCTGGCATAAATCTTGGTGTCATATGAGATAAACAGTGTTGTCAGTCTTACAGAACTGTTTTTGAATGAAGGAATATTTGACAATTTCTGTTAAATAAACCCCCCACAAATACACGTTATTTAAGTAAACAAACCCTGGCAGACAGTAATTAGCACTGTGGCCAGAGTGATTATTATTATTATTATTGTGTTTATCGTTTCAGGCTCTCCTCAAATCACGGTGTGAAAACAAGCAGACTATCCAACGATACCGAAACATCTTTTCTCATTCAACCACATCCAAATCTCTGAGGCATGAACCCTTCAGTGGTTTCCCGACCCCGAAAGGCCCGGAGGCCCTAGACGGACGCACCTCATCGCAGGCGCAGCAGCGGGGCTTCATCCTCTCGGCGTGGTGCCGGCCACAGAGGATCTTGCCGTCCTGGTAGAAGTAGATGAGATCCACCAGAAGCTCCTCACACATGCTGCATACGAAGCAGTGAGGGTGCCAGCATTTACCGTGGCCCGCCCTCGCGGCGAAAACCACCATGTCCCCTCCGTTTATTTGACCGCCGCACTGCGGGAGAGGAGACGTAAAGGAAGGCAGGAAAGGAGAGAGGGAGGGAGAGGAAATTAGATGAGAGGAAAGGGAAGGAACGAAAAAGAAAGGCGTGGCGAGGAAAAAGAGAAATTAGATCGGAGCAGGAAAGGGGAAAGGAAAGGAGATGAAAGGAGCATCAAGGAAAGGAAAGGAGTAGGGTAAAGTAGGGTTGGCATGAGAGGAAGAGAAGAAGTGGAATACAAACTAAGATGTGGAAAGGGAGGGTGAGAAGATGGTAATTGAATTTGAAATAATTTACGATCTTTTCAAGATTTGAATGTTTTCGAATGTGATCGAACATCAAACAGAAGAACGGGGGGAGCCACAACCGAGAGTACGCTACACTCCTGTTGTCCTTTGACATCTTCAACGCAGGGCAAGCGGGGGGGGGGGGGCGCTACTGTCGGCGTGTACCTTGTCGCAGATGGCCCCGTTCATGGTGGGGGGGAAAGGACGGATGTTTCCCCGGCCCAGGTTGTCCTTCTTCCGTTGGTTGCTGAAGAGCTTGAGCTCTCGTTTCTCCTCCTCGTCCAACCCGTTGCAGTAACGCACCTGAGCGACACGGTTCATCGTCAGGCGAAAGTTCTCCACCACTGAAAGTCGTGGTGAAGAACCAAATGCTCTGTGCTGTTACAAAGTGACTTTTACCTCATTGTCATGTGGCGGCAGCTGGTGGAGAAGTTGTTTGATGCGGTACTTCTCTCCAGGGCTGTTTATATAAGGGACCTTCTCCTCTGGCAAGGAGTTATAATACTGATGCACCTGAAACAAACAGCATCAGACATGCGGTGATCAAACCAGCAGACGGTTGATGTAAAGTTCAAAGTTTATCACTTCCACAGCTGGAAAATAATTCTTTGTGAAGTTGTGGATGATGAGGAGGACCATGCTGAGAAGAAGATTGTAATTAGCACCGTGGCCAAAGTCATTATTAATATAATTATTGTGGTGACCTTGAAGTAGCTTCAGCTCTGGCTGGAGGCAGCGTTTTCTTTCTTACATTCCAGGCGGAAACGTGACGGACTCAAAGATGGTGGGAAGGCCTCATTCAAAGGTTGTTTTGTTTATTAAAACAAAGCTATGAATATTATATTTAATTTCTGGAAAAGAGTTGAAAGGTGACCAAAAAGACATCCTAGTCATGTGGTATATCATTGATAGACATATTGATTACAGCCATTTAAGTCACTGTGAGCCGGGTTAACTTAATTTCATTAAAATCTTCCGACAAACCCGCCAACTTGAAGCCCACGTGGCTTTCAGATGGATTCATCGAGGTTTAAGTGTGGATGAAATTAGTTTTGGCTTTTCTCTGTCATAACCCGGCCCTTTGAAACAAAGTGTGACACAATGAGGTCTGCGCCGCGGCTGCTTCAGACACAACCTTGAACGGCTGATATTCACGCTGCTCTAATGGAAATGTGTTATTTTCACTACGCGGTGCGACTCTGTATGTTCGGCCTGAACCTCCTTTTTCTATTTGCATGTTAAGAGAGCTGAAACATAGAAAATCTTGATTGGTGTTTGAGGAGTAAACACTCAAAGAAGCGAAAAGCAATCTCAATTTGCCACAAAACAGCCGTTGACACAAAAGGTTCCGGCCGCTCAGCGCGACGTACAGAGCTATTTTGCTGAGGTTGTTGTGATGCAATTTGCATAATCAGTGGGGCAGAGAGCGAGGGGGAAAGGAAGCGCGTCTGTGCGCCCCTCAGATTCTAGTTCATCGGCATGAAGACGCAGCTCGTGGGGGAGTGCGAGGAATCGGTTTGAGCAGAAAAGGCAAATTGAGCCGATGTGCGAGCAGGAGACGTTTGAAGGTGAGGACGGGGTTTTAAAGGGGAAGTGAAATCAATACGTGAAGCTCTAGAATTCAGAGAACACACCCTTGAATAAAGACAACTTTGTGCTTTGTAATTTCCCAAAGTTAAATTGTCCATCTTCATTTTGATTATGTTTCCCAACTTAACATGCGGTTATTGTTGCCAATATTTGTCTAAAAAGAGTTGAAGGAGAGTGAAGAGTAAGAGTTGATTATCAAATGATATCGCCACTTAATTCAACGTTGAGATCCTGGATCTGTTTTATCGCGGTTAGAAACGGTAGTGAACTGCAGCATGTAGGTTGTGACGGCGCTCTACTGCACAACGTGAAATGTGTTTTTTGTCTTTTAAAACGTCACTTTAATGACGGTTGTGCGGAGAGGAACCTGAAGTGACAGGCTGAAAGACCATCACATTAAAGTGAATAAAAAAAGAAAAATTGCCACAATTGCCCGCTACCCGCTGCTGGAGGAGAGAGAACGCTGCCTCTTTCAGCATCCTGTCAAGATGGCTGACTGGAGAAAATGACTGTTATCAGCTCAGCCTGTTGCCCGTTAACGGAGCCCTTACCCGATAAACACAAGACACGTGTTCATACCCAATAACGCCGAACGGAGCGCCGTTATTTTCTGTGTCCGAACTGACGGAAAAACAACGGGCGTGAACTTGGAAAGAAAATGATGGGGGAAAATCTTCCTCTGGACGTGCACGAACTGATTACATTACCTCGGTCTTGTGTGCAATTAAAAGGCATTTAAACTGCAAATGAGTCCTGACAGGGGATTGTGAGACTTGAAAACACAAACACATTACCACAAATATCCAATTAGATTCATCCACATATTCAGTGACTCAAATGACTTCTATTCCTTTGGGTTTGCCAGGATACACTACAATACAGGACAAATTGAGGCTTAGTGCAACAAATTCAATAAATGGCATTTTCCCCTCATATTTATTGGGAGATGTTGTATTTGTCTGCTTGATGGTGATCGAGGGAAATTGCTTTGTGTGAAGCGGGAGTCCACATGATCGTTTGAATAAATAAGAGCCTTATTAATATTGCATATTGCATATTTTGATAACAGAGAATCCGAAACAGCGTTTGATTAAATCTGTTCCCTCAGATCGGCGGATCCGTCTGTGGTTTCTTTTCCTGATGCCGGTCATGGTTGTCGTTCTGTTGGCCTGTGAACTTGCTTCCTACACACAGTCAGCTTCAACACTGACAGCTGAAAAATGTCCTTACAGTTTTTCTTCCAGCAAGCGCCTGACAGTCGCATGGATTTATTTGCCAACCCCCCCCCCCCCCCCTCACCCCCTCACCCCTCCCGCACCCGTCAGATTGAATAGACTCTAGCACCTTAAAGGGGGTTTTACAAAACATTAGCGGTCCTTGCTTTCAGATCTGTGGGATTTGGGGTTATTGCCCTGATAATGAAATGCTTCTGACTGATCAGTACAATTTAATTGGATCAAGCTATGCAAGATGAAAGAAAAAAGCACGCGTTGAAGAACCACTCAAGAGCAAAACAAGTGTTTGTCTTTGTGTTTTCATTTTTATACACCTTCGTGGTCAAGCTTAGGGATACTTCTAGCTTTATTACTGACCAGCTAACATGTCATGCTAGCGACCTTGCGAGGGCTGTGCGAGGGCCGTATATTAATCTCTGAGTACCAGCAAGAGGAGACGAGCAAGCAGATTGTGAATCAGGCCCCATCAGACAGGTGAGTAGCCTTCAACGAGGCATGACTGATCTCTGTTGCCTAGCGACGCAGCGGCGTGTGCGGCGCAGGTCTCTACTTTCCTGCAGTATTTTATGTTACATTCTCTATAAGACATTAAGACATTCGGAGCATTTTAAAAAGCAGCAGACAACGATTATGCAAAGCCCTCAGTAGAGTAGTGTCTGACCTGAGGTCCGTGTGCGTCATTGTGCGTTCCCCGTACCTCTCGATGCAGCCTGGCTCCTGCCTTTCTGTGCACGTTAAAGGACATGTGATCGCGACCGCACTGCGCTCATTTGGCGCCCCCGCTGTTGCCTTTTGCACTGTTCGCTCGGTTAGCACTGTTCGCTCAATCAGCACTGTTAGCACAGTTAGCACAGTTAGCACAGTCATGCCACGTTGCGGGCCGTGTGGAGGGTAAATGTTGGCTTTGAACCCCTGTCTTTTCACCTCTAAGGTGTACATTTTTAAGTACAAGTCACACAACCGCTTTTACAACGTCCTAGCAGTCTCTCCACCTCCGGGGTGAGTCAAATACGACGTGAGAGGAAGGATGGCGGCGCCTGTGTACCTGCTCGGGACTAAGGCCGGGGGGGACCCAGGCGTACTCCTCCAGTGCACATCCAGAGTCATCATCGGAGGTGGAGTTCCTCTGGAAGTCGTACATCAGCTTGGTGATGGTCTTCTCCATCTCCAGAGACATGGCTGTCACAACATTCTCCTCTAAACGGACCGCTTCCGTGGGCACAGGGATTCCTGTGGAGGAAAACAGAGCAGAGGGTGAGGCGGAGAGGAAGATGGGAGTGAAATGGGAGAGCGCAGGCTGAGCAGTGGGGAGGATTGGAGTCTCATTATTATTCCTATTGGTATTCCGGGCTATATGCAGAACCTGCAGATGTAGATCTCTGCACCTGGACTGTGGAAAAAAAAACTAATCATACATTTCTGTCTCACTAGAAAAGGACATCAATGGTCCAGATGTTCATGTAAAATGCATTTAAGGTACATCAAACAGACAAACTAGCAGCTTGATCTTTTGAGCTGAATGCTCATGTCGGCATAGCAACGTGTGTTTGGTCACAATGCGTTTTAGACACATTTGAATATTGGCCCGGTGAAGGAGGTGGAAGGAATATGAAGGGATCTGCATAGTTGCTGATCAGGAAAGTCTTACTACAATCCTTCCAATATCAGAGAGATGAAAGACTTTTGGTGCCAGCAGGCGGCGCTCTATCTGCATTCACCGCTTTGCTCGAACAAATAGATAAGGGATCGACTTCTCCTCCTCCTTCTTTCTGCCTGGAGAACAGCTGCACAGATTAATGACACATGAATAATTAACGGGAGGAGGTATCGCCTCAATCGCCAAAATATGAAAATGAAATGCGTCTCGTTTTCACAGGCGACCAGAAAACTTAGTGAGGCATCGACAATGAGTCCTGTTTACGTCCCGTGGCTTGTTATTCATAGCGCTGATGAACACAGAGATATTACAGTCAATTAGTGTCAAAGTGGAAGGAAACACTTTGTCAGAACCTGGGATTCATTTAAAATAAACCATTGTGATCATTGAGCGTTTATTGTAATATAGAAAAAGAAGTGGAGGAATGTGGTGATGCCAGCCCAGAAAACAGGGACGTGGGAGCTGACTCTTCTGCTCTCTGTGTCCGCGGGTCGCGTATGAAGGTCACAGCTGTTACCTGACAAAAAAAACTCACCGGGGCCCCGACGCGTCCGATCCAAAGAGAATTCATACAGCGGCTCGTTTCCGACGGCGACGACGCTTCACACCGATCCAACCCGAGAGACCCAAGCTGACATTTCTCGGACTGAGTCGGTCGCTTTAGTTAAACGTGTTGCGTCTGTTCTGTAAAAACTGGCTTCAATCATTAAGACCACACTAAGCATTCATTTCTTGTTATTGAGTGTAAGTGTTGTCATGAAAGACTAAATGACAGCTTTGGTGGAGTCAGTTTGGTTGCCCTCCTGCATCCAGTGTTTGTGCTATGCTAAGCTAAGCTAAGCTAAGCTAAGCTAAACATATCACGCAGTTGTTTCTGACCAAAGGGATTTTCCCAAGAAATTGTGGATTTCCCATCTACGGCATAATCAATCTTTGAATTTTAGTTTGCTATGTGAAGGTTTTTGGCCCAAACTTTTGGGATAAGCTCCTTTTCATGGCAGACATTTTGACATGTCACAGCGGGAACACTGCGAGTGTGATGGATAACAGTGATGGCTGGTGCCGCGGTACTGCGCACGCTGACTTTGTGACACGGCTTGATGGGAAAGTGAAAATGAAACAGAGTAGTGATTGATGGTACAAGTTATACCTGCGTTTTTATCCAGGCGGGAACCTTCAGTCCTGAAAACCAGGACGCCGACGGCCCAGAACTAACATGGCAATGAAGTGGGCGCAGGACAAAAACACAGATGCGAACTGAAGATGTGGACTTAGAAAGTACAAAGAGGACGATGGCCAACAAACAAGACGGTGATGGTCGGAAAACCCCCCAAAATTCTGAACTAGTGGCTGTCAAACCAAACGCTGATGTCGCCTCCCAGTTCTCTGTGTTTGCCTCCTGCGATCAAATGTCTGCCCCGAAATGAAGGGTTTTAATATTACGTGATCAGAGTAAGAATAAATTGGTTTTACATCCGCCTCTTTTGTCTCTGTTGCTCAAACCGGTGTTAACAAATCCAACCTAACCCTCACAGCGTCACGCTTCGGCCAATGATACCTTCACACCCTCCTATCGAGGTTCACTCCAAAGTCCCCACTGCGCATTGTTTGAACAACGCAAATCGAGTCGTCTTTGCACCCAAACTTGTGACTGGATGCACATTCGGGCCCGGGTGCAGAAGGCCGCTGATGATGAGTGTGTGACTTTTTGACTCAGCGCACATTCGCCAGGTCGACGGGTTAGTCACAACACACTCCTCTGTTCTCCGCCGGAAGCACACGGCGAGCCGAGAGGCTACTTGTGACCTTCTGTGTCCTGGAGGATCCTTTGGAGCAGCCTCATGCCTCATGAACAAGAAGTGGTCATATATTTGTGGAGGGTAGAGATGGATATTTCAGTGTTCTCTATGTCGTAGATATGTAAAATATAATTTTTAAATAAAAAAAGATATTTAGATGAATCCCAAAATATATTAATTATTAATAGATGTCTTTGGCAAAATCTGTGATGAATCATTTTTAACCTTAAAGAAGCCCCTGAAGGGACGTTGAGGGGGGATTTGGTTGAAAGGATGGGGGTTGTGTAATTAACATTGATTCAATGTCCACCACTTTCAAACCAATCAATACTGTATAATCCCTCACAACTTTCCCCTTTGTTGTATTTTTACAACTATTACTATTACTACTATTTACATATTGTTATTATTATTTTTAACCAGCTGTCCGATCACAGTGGAGGAGGGCAAATAGCCAACTAGCACAAAGACGCCATGTGTTTGATAATGTCTCACGGGGACATAAACAAACATATTTTTCAGCGTTGGATAACAAAATGGATCAAAAAGCGCCGAGATGTCGTTTCCCTCCAGGTGTTTGTGAGATATCAGGAACCACAGCTTTTGTGTTACGTGTTGCAAAAAGATAACCCATGTTTGATTGAACTGAACAACCGCCTTTCGTATCAAAGCCAGACGGACTTTCCCATGTCGGATGTCCACCTCCCATAAAGCTTCTGTTGTTGAATTCACTGTGGGAGCCGTCGACGCTTGTCTCTCAGGGTCTGATGTCACTGGTCTCCTCGTCTCCTTGTCGCCTCGACTCCTTGTCGCCTCGACTCCTTGTCGCCTCGTCTCCTTGTCCCTCTGTGTTTTTTAAGGATGGCCTGCTCTGAGCAGACATACAGCTGTGCCCTGCTCTTTCAATGTCTTCACCTACTGGAGGTTAAAAAGCTGTTATGAAATCCTAACTCACCCAATGTGGTAACTTCAGACTAAGAGTCTTTGTGCCTTGTAAAATTGAAGCAGTTTTCAGAAAACGATATGAATTCAAAGTGGCTTGAGGTGCCTTCATTGTACGTCTCTACATCTGCCTACAGAAATTCCCAACATGAGGATGAACCCTCATCCCCTTTATAGGGGGCGCTCTCGTGCCATTGACCAATTTCACAAAGAACTGTGATTAACTTAAGAGAAGAATTACAACATTTAACCAAAATGACATTTTCTTTAGGCTTTTAGTTCTCACTAATTGTATTAATAAACAATGTTTTTATGACCAGTGAGTTCAGCAAGGCAGTATGGATTTTTATTTAACTGTATTTAATTTGATTATGATTATGACGATGGTGATTTCTCTCCGCCGAGGGGAGCTGACACAGGCAGCAGTCAGCCATGTCAGAAGAAAAACGCCTTGAGTTGCCCTGGCAACCAATTGGTGTGCAAAGCCCCGAACAACACCCATTTGTGTCTGTCGAAATGTATTGATTTGACATTATAAACCCACAGACGGAGACTCGTTCTCCTTTGACCAACGCCCTTGTTGGTAAAGCATTCATCATATTCGTATCGTAGTCTTCTTTTTCTTATCACACCGGGGTTATGTAACAGATGACGTATCTGCCGTGGGCATATCATTCCTTTCAGATCATAAGTCGTTACTGACTCTGATTCAATATTTTTTTCTTCTTCATAATATGCCTCTCCTTCAGTTGGATCCAATTAGCGGTATCTTAATTTACACGTAAATGAACTGAGATTAATCAACATCTCTGTGCCAGGCGAGGGAAGATCTTTAGGTAATTGGGTAATTTTGAGAACAAAGAGAAGAGGCTCTGCGTATGAATTCACAATAGCGCCGATGTCAGCAAGAGAAAATAGTCTTGAACGCATACGGTATCTGACAAAAGGAGCAGAGGGAAATAATACGAAGAAACAATAGATGGAGGGCTGTGGATGAGAGCAACGCTTTCCCTTTTTCACGTGTCATGCTTCGCCCACCTCCCTTCTTCCTCCTCCCATCCTCGTGTGCCTCTGACAGGCTCTGAGTGGGTGCGTATGAGAGAAAGAGAAGGGGAGGGAGTTATGGAGGGGAAAAAGGCTCTTATTTATGTAAAAGCTGACATGAGAGGAGGTGCTTGGGCTGAAGCACCGCAGCCCATTAACTCTTGACAGTCGGGATGAACCGCGGGGCTCTGCAGGATCACGCAGCGACGACTCCTGTGTCCGAGCTGTACGGAGCGTGACCATGAACTTATCTTCACAATGCGCACTCAGGGAATAAATCAAGGTGAAAGTGGAGTCGTTTTCAAATTGACTTCTTTAGCACCAGAGGAGTCGCCCCCTGGTGGCCAGTAGAGAGAATGCACGTTTGAGTGGCTTCACTTCGGGTGGGAAACGGGATTTGTGTTTGTTATTTATTTTAAACAAGGATTTGGTGTTGTGTAAAGAGGTTCTTATTTTTCCATACATTTGACTTTTTGACTATTAATAAATACCTACATTTGAGGCCCCACCATGTTTTTCCTAAACGAGTTTGTAGTCCTGTTTATAGCGTCGCGTTTGTAGCGCTGCGTTTTTGCGGCGCGTTTGTAGCGCCACATATGTCAATGTCTGTATGGTCGCGTTTGTATGGTCGCGTTTGTATGGTCGCGTTTGTATGGTCGCGTTTGTAGCGTCATATATGCAACGCTGCGTTTGTAGCGCCGCATTTGTAGCGCTCACGTTTGTAGCGCCGCGTTTCTAGCGCCGCGTTTCTAGCGCCGCGTTTCTAGCGCCGCGTTTCTAGCGTTCACGTTTGTAGCGTCGCGTTTGTAGCGGTCACGTTTGTAGCGGTCACGTTTGTAGCGGTCACGTTTGTAGCGGTCACGTTTGTAGCGCTACATTTGTAGCGTTCACGTTTGTAGCGCCGCGTTTCTAGCGTTCACGTTTGTAGCGTCGCGTTTGTAGCATCGTGTTTCTAGTGCTGCGTTTGTAGCGGTCACGTTTGTAGCGGTCACGTTTGTAGCGCCACATTTGTAGCGTTCACGTTTGTAGCGCCGCGTTTCTAGCGTTCACGTTTGTAGCGTCGCGTTTGTAGCATCGTGTTTCTAATGCTGCGTTTGTAGCGGTCACGTTGCCATTGACCAATTTCACAAAGAACTGTGATTAACTTAAGAGAAGAATTACAACATTGAACCAAAATGACATTTTCTTTAGGCTTTTAGTTCTCACTAATTGTATTAATAAACAATGTTTTTATGACCAGTGAGTTCAGCAAGGCAGTATGGATTTTTATTTAACTGTATTTAATTTGATTATGATTATGACGATGGTGATTTCTCTCCGCCGAGGGGAGCTGACACAGGCAGCAGTCAGCCATGTCAGAAGAAAAACGCCTCGAGTTGCCCTGGCAACCAATTGGTGTGCAAAACCCCGAACAACACCCATTTGTGTCTGTCGAAATGTATTGATTTGACAATATAAACCCACAGACGGAGACTCGTTCTCCTTTGACCAACGCCCTTGTTGGTAAAGCATTCATCGTATTCGTATCGTAGTCTTCTTTTTCTTTTTGACTATTAATAAATACATACATTTGAGGCCCCACCATGACGTTTTTCCTAAACGCGTTTGTAGTCCTGTTTGTAGCGTCGCGTTTGTAGCGCTGCGTTTGTTGCGGCGCGTTTGTAGCGCCACATATGCAGCGCCACGTTTGTAGCGTCGCGTTTGTAGCGTCGCGTTTGTAGCGCCGCGTTTGTAGCGTCACGTATGCAACGCTGCGTTTGTAGCGGCGCGTTTGTAGCGTCACGTATGCAACGCTGCGTTTGTAGCGCCGCGTTTGTAGCGTCACGTTTGTAGCGCCACATATGCAGCGTCACGTTTGCAGCGTCGCGTTTGCAGCGTCGCGTTTGCAGCGTCGCGTTTGCAGCGTCGCGTTTGCAGCGTCGCATTTGTAGCGTCGCCTTTGTAGCGCTCACGTTTGTAGCGTCGTGTTTCTAGCGCTGCGTTTGTAGGGTTCACGTTTGTAGCAGGTCGTGTTCGTAGCGTTGTGTTTGTAGCGTCACGTATTGCTATTATGCTTTTCATGAATATTTTTACTCAACGTTGATCAATGCGATGAGGTATCATCATCATTGACAATCCAAAAAATAAGAATTAAATGTTTCCACTCTGGCGTCACTGTGAGCCACACAAATACCGAACAAAAGAGGACACTAATGATCAAAAGGCGAACAAAAGAGGACACTGATGATTAAAAAGCGAACAAAAGAGGACACTAATGTTCAAAAACAACAAAATAGGACACTAATCGTCCCGACAGGTTCTCGGTTGTCAGCCAATCTCACTGCCGTGTGTAATTATTTCACAAGTAAACAAACACTGTGTAGAATTATTATTCCAGCGCGCGGTGGTTAATCATCCTCCGCCTGTCGTAGACTCGCCTGCAGTGACGAGCTTTTTACTTTGTGCTCGAAACAACGGAGGCCCAGAAAGAGCCTGAATCTTTTCCTCCTCGTGACAGCAGCACATCCGATGAAATGTTAAAGCCAGAGTACAGTGGGAGGCTTGAGGATCTTTACTGGGTACATTTGCTTCTCACTCCGTGTGTGTGTGTGTGTGGTTGTTAAACACATCATCCAGTCGTTTATTTTTCCCTCTGAGCAAAAGCTGTAAAACATCAAACTCTTGAACAATGTGTCTCTGGGTAAATTATGGCACCCGATGATGTGACAAGCGTAGGCAAGTTTCAGTGTAGTTTGGTTGTGTTTCGTCCAACACGCATTCTCTCTTTAGGCCCCTTTACGTATCAATTCATCTCACAGATACAACAAATAAATGATGCTTACTTTCGGAAGTGTTTCGTAGTGTTCCTGGTTTAGGGGAACCTTAAACTGCACCTTCAACGCACGTGATGAAGAAACATGGATCACGGAGTCCTTCCTGGAGCAGATGATTATCTGCCCGAGACTGCGATTAACCCCCAAGGTGTTTCGAAGTGGAACAATCAGAGCGTTTCTAAGCTTTTACAAAACAAAACAAATAGCGTTTGATCACCCTGATGTGGTTTGATTTATTAACGCCGCCTTTCATTCCTCGGCTCCTAGTTACTAGTTCCTCGCTGACACAATCGACTGATGTAATCGGATCTACAGGGCGGCAGATGGACGGGACGAGGCATCGTCCTCCTCACCGCAGCCAGGGTCCCGATGCAAATGGCCTTCAAGCGACTCAGCGGGGAAGCAGTTTGGATCGACCGTCTGGGCCGACACACACCCACACACAGATTGCTACAGACTCACAAAACATCCACACCTTCCACTCCTCAAACTTCCAGCCCTTCCTCTTCCCTTCGAACCCCGAGTTGTGAGGGGGATGCAGCGCGGCGACCTCGCATCCAGGATAATGACACGGGAGCCGGTCGCCATGGCGTCGGCCTCGCTCAGCAGGCACAGCGGCCCTCGACCAACTCTCAGGCATGTAATGAAACAGCAGCGTGGGCTCAACGGGAAAATATGTCGTCCCCCCTTTTGTCTAAAGCGGGGAATGCAGACGAGGGGGAGGTGGCTCGCGTCCATCTGGACGTGGGACGTCCTTCGTTCCTCCATCTTGTTTCGTATGTCGCACAGACGGTGTGTGTGTGTGTGTGTGTATGTGTGTGTGTATGTGTGTATGTGCAACGGCTCTCTGGGGTCTGTATACAAAATCCTGATCAAGGGCACTCGTGAAAACAGCCATTAGACCTCCGGAGTAAAGGGCAGAAATCTCCCTCTGCGCAAAGACGAGCGTCCGATTGTAACGATGCGGCTGCTCGGCAACCGATCAGCTCTGATTGGCCGTCGATAAAACCCACAATTACTTCATGTCAAAAGAAAAGAGAAGAAAAAGCGTTCTCTGGCAGCGCCAATCAGCTCATAATCCAGTTATGAGGATTAAATTCTTACTGCAGCTTATTGGGATCAGGGCTAACAAGAAATTAATTGAAAAGGGTGTTGACCCGTTAGGAATAAGAAGCTGTGCCGTTCGGCGAAAGAGAGCAAAAGAGCTCCAACAAGGCGACAAAACTGGTGATGTAATCAGGAACATAACACACACTCCCATTGTCCATCTGCATTACTCACCGGGCATCGTCATCAATAACCGGAGGAAGAACTCACTTCTACCGCAAAGAAGCTGTGGATCACAAAAGTACGAGCGAAATGCTTAAATCAGACCAAAATACACACACAGGCACACACACACACACACACACACACACACACACACTGGTTCAGTGTTGGAGGTGTGACCCTGGAATCCAAAGTAGGACCCTCTTACCTACAGATGTACCAAATCTCCCAGAAACCTGAAAGGCTGTAATTAAAGGGTGACACATTCGTGCTCCTCTCCCACTGCGCGTGGGACGCCCTGAAATAGAAGAGTTCTGTGCCGGCGGGTCTCAGCGAGGGAGAAGAGACGCTGCCCCCCCCCTCCCAACACACTTTTTTCTACCAAGCGGTGTGACGGACGGACGGAATCGGGTACGATGGCGAGGAGGGAGGGAGGAAGGGGAGGGAGGGAGGCCGAAGTGAGCACACGCCGGGGGATGCGGAGTTAAGGGGAAAAGTGTGGCCTCGTTTTACTGGATGCTGGGAGCTCTGGTCGCCACAAGTGCAATAAAACCTGGCCAACGAGCCAGGGAGACCAAATCTGTAGAGAATCATATTCAGGGCGGCCGTCCTTCCAGGTGACGCAAGCATATAGACAAGCTAATGCATGGAAGCTAAGCACCTAGCTAACCATCGTCATCAATGTTTTTTTTTGCTTTCTTTAGTTACGAGAATAATGAATCAATGTCGATTCATCTATGAATGAACAGCATTGATAAGCAACCGAACCGATGTTTAGAATCATCAAAAGTATAGATAAAACCCTGACCCATGCACTCACACACACACACACACACACACACTCACAGGGGTGTGGATCGGGTCCTGCGACCCCTGAGAGCCGGTGGCTGATTCTCAATTCGAGGCTGATTCCCGTTGCGCGGGGCCGTTTTACATGGCTTGCCTGAGGGTGTAATCTTTAACGCGGGGGGCCGTTATTATTCCCCAGAGCCCTGTGTTTGAGGGCGGGTGGGTGGGGGGTGAATGTGCGCTATATCCGTACAGAAGTGTGTGTCTATCCGGCCGTGCACGTGAGCGCATGTCGATGCGGGCAGGAGAGACTGTTGCTATGCATTTTTACACGTCCTCCCACTGGTTTCTCCTCGCATGGAAACATCAGAGAGGAGAGCAGCTGAGCCCTCTTCTCCTTTTCCTGTGACGCGAGCACACTTTAAAGCAGCGAAAAGCCACAACCCCCCCCGCCCCCCCGGGGAGAGGGGGGGAGGAGGCGCATGTCAGGGCCCGTCCCCAAGGCGCGGAGACGCGTGGACCGGCCTGTGGACCACTGGTCCGGGAAAGTGCTGCGTTGTCTTTGGGTTCGGGGTGTGGGGGGGGGGGGGGGGGATGGCAGTTGTTGTGTAACTTTTGAGTGACGTAATGGTAAAAAAAAATTAAAAAGGATTTGCTTCCTTCCACGCGTCGGCTGTGAACAAAATGGCGTGTGGGCTCCACACAAAGAGAGGTTTTATTGGTTGATTTAAAAGTACTGCTTTATTGAGGGGACTAGATACAGTATTAACAAGCCTGTAATTGCTGGTCAGTTGTTGTTTGCATCGGCTTTGAACAGAGAAGAAGAAGAAGAGCAGGAAATAAAACAACCATCTAGAGTTCCAGTTGTGTTTGGGTTAATTGTTTTTTCATGACAGCTTTTATTGGTCATGTTATACGTGACAACATGGACTCAATATCAGCTCTCACAAAGACAAAAACGTTTTTCAAAATTGAGGAAATTTCGTAAAATGTTCCAAACGTCTTTTCTATTGCGAAACTGAGGAGATGTGAATGGAAAGAGGCCTGTTTACCCCCTCTGTAACGTGGTCGTGGGTTTGGGAGGAGAGCCTCCCTCTTTTATCACTTCTCCATCAAATCAAACTGCCTTAAATCCATCGGCTTTTACAACACGGTGCTATAAATCCACAGAGGAGCTCGGTACTGAATGAAAATAAGCTGATATTTTAATTATAGTTCATTCGTCAAAGAAAAGTAATTTCACTATTTTACTTTCTTTGTTGGCAAGTATAAGGAGTTAATATGCAACCCACAGCGAGCTGAAAGGGAGCTTTGCTAATGATGGCACTCAAAGGCTCCACACAGACGTCATCTCATAAATTATGAATTTCATTTATTCAGGACTAAGAAGAGTCTTTTTCTTCTCTGACGCCTGTGACCGATAACAGCTCGGATCCGATGTGACGGCGGCGTGTGAACTTCACAATAGCTGCAGTCTCTCTCCAGAAATAACGTTGTAAATATCAATATATTTCCATAATCCTTCTTTTACTGGCAGGAAAACTGGTCGCAAACGCTGTTTTTTTCCCTTTTTCTATCAACTCGACACAGAAGGGCCGACAAATGTGTGGCGGCAGCCATATGGGGAGCGCTAACTGCTCCCGGTGCGTATGCACGCAGACGTCTCCTGGTGCTCAGCCCGGAGGCCGGTTGTCTCTCCACGTCCGGCGTCTCCGACCCGGCAACCACAAGGAGGTTTTGAACGGGTCCCGCTTGCGGGGGCCTGAAGTTTTACGCGTGGACGAGCCGCCAACCGCTTCAACGTGCTCAACGCCTCGGGAAGCGCTGCGTTTGACATCCTCCGTCATTTGTTCACAGACCCTTTTATTTTGAAAACCAACGTTTTTCAGCGCGGCGACACCATCAACTGCAAATCATGACTCCACAGGAGAACCAAGAAGTTAAAATCGACTGTGACGATACAAAAAAAAAAAGGGGACGAATCGAATCGGATGTCAAATCAGAACGGGACAGGAAGCCGCTGTGTGTGTGTGTGTGTGTGTGCGTGTGTGTGTGTGTGAGAATCACTTACACCTCTGTGACCACAATACTCCAGAGCAAAATTATATTGGGCGTCTCCCGGCAGGAGTATGATTACACGTCGACCACCGGGCGCCACCATTATCTCTAATGGAGCCTTTTCCTTTTCTGTTTTTTTTCCCTCCACCGACCTTTGACCTCACTGCTGCCAGCTCTCCAGCACAAATGGCGGTTTGTCCGTGTGGCTGAAGAACGAATTAAGAGACAAGGCAACAAGTGCAAAAGATATATACAGATATACATTTCTCGTTAAAGGCCAATTTTTGCCTGTGTGCAGAGGTGATCAGTTACCATCAGCCCAAAAGTCATTGAGCCAGCAGCTCAGAACTGAAGACTCACTAAGACATAATAAACTAATGAGAAACCCGGTGGTCATTAGCTGGTGAGTGTGTGTGCCGCTGAGGGGCAGCGACGAGACGGGTTAAATGGGTTTACAGCACCGAGGGCTGTGTGTGTGTGTCTGAGAGGGGGGGGGGGGCAGTGGGCTGAGCCGAGGTGGGATTACAGGAACAATTACAATACCCACTCGTTCTGGATATAAGAGACGCTTCAAAGCCCCAAAAGAGAATAAATAGCTTAAGCCGACCGGATGGGATGCAGATACCTGAGTGAGATTCGCTGAAAGGAAAAGACAGCCATTCAGATGGAGATCATGCAGGGCGACGTTAAAGGGATGACAATGGAGGTGAGGAGAGGGGATGGGGGGGGGGCGGGAGTGTCGGTGCGTGACTGAACTGAAAGGGAGGCCGATCAGCCTTGAAGTCGCTTGAAGGTTTAAAACCGAAGATTTTAATCTGCTCACCTCCGGGTCTGAGAAGTGAAGCCAAAGCATAAGCAAACTTGCATTCTCTAATATTCATTGGGGGAGAGGGGGGGGGGGGGGTGGCGACTCCTCTGTTTCCGATAGAAGTCTATGAGAACATTTTCAAATAGACCATGACGGTGTTTTTTGGGGAGGGGCTACCCGGCGATTGACGGGTCGCCACTACACCCGAGCCACACACAGCGTCTCCTCCACGGCGCCACACCCCCACAGTTACAATAAGGTCGCTCACAGGTTCCACACAAACAAAGCAGGGGCAAACCGTAGCTTATTTTAGAGAGCTTTTAATATAACAGAACAACAAGCCAACTCAAAGCGCCAAACTTTACCATCAGCAGTGTCTCTGTGGAACTCATGAGGCGGTTTGTGAAGACAATCCACACACCCCAAAGCGAGGAAGTGCAAGTAGGAACTATGGTTGGATGAAAATACTTCATTAAACTCCACAAACAAAAAGATCTGATCTGCACCAATAAAACAACAAATATGATGTACAAGACACAAGGCTACTTTTACTAAAGGCTTGTTTAAAAGGTGAAAGGCTTCATTTCAGCAGCTAAAGGCCCAGTAACAAATTGCTCTGTCAAGTTATAAGGTTACTTGTGTTTTTTTTTTTTTGTACCAAGCTCTCGTCCAAAAGCGCTGAATGTTGTTTTTCGTCTGTTCGGTGAAGCCTGTGAGACACAAACAGGCTGCATGTTGTTGGATTATTAATAAGTGATATTTAATGACACCTGTTTAAGAGCACTTAGCTTCTCCAAAGCCATCGTGGATGAGTTAGGGTTTGCCCGAGCGAGGCCATGCGTGACACCCGGCAGGGGTGGGGGGGTTCGGGGGGGTTGGGTTAGTCGACCATGACGACCCGCTGTTGGAAAAAAAAATCATTGGCTGAAACCTCAAATTTGATTACCGCCTTGTTACCGGATCGCCCATGATGATCCTCTGGAGGCCAAAATAATTCCCATAATTCCTCCACTTGTAAAGTAGGGCATCAAAATAAACAGGGGGGGGGGGTAAAACATTCAGGGATGCCAGATAAGAAAGAGGTCTGCACCGCAAATACGAAATGGAACCAGAGTGCAAACAAAGGGCCGATTTTGTGTTTCAGTTATTTAGAATTACAACGTCAGCCTTTTAAAAAAAATGTGTCCATTTCAAGGTCATTCCATCTGTTGGCCGTGCGTTTTTATTTGAGCCAAAGGTTAAAGATGTTCACATTTTCCAAACGCAGACTTCTCCTAGACCCGAAGGAGAGAGAAGGAAGATCTTTGTTGTTTCTTTTTAGGGCTCTTTGTCTAATTAAAAACCAATCTGTACCGAGGTCACCGACGCTGCTCACTCGCTTTGTGTAGCGGACGCACAATACCGGACCAACTAAAGAAACCGTTACTCACTTGGACACCAAAAGATGGGAAAATATATTGAAAAATACCTGTAATTTACCCTTTAGGTAAAATAAAGGTATCATTAGGTAAATGAAATTGACGTAGCAGAAGCACGTCTCCATGTTCAGCTGCTGCAGATTAACGCGGATCTCGTTCTGCCCGACGAGGGGGCCGATGGGGGGCCGATGTGGGACCGATGGGGGGCCGATGGGAGGCTGATGGGAGGCAGGTGCTGCAGCGACGGGGATGATCGCCTGGCTGGAGGTATTTCAGCATGTGTGTGTGTGTGTGTGTGTGTGTGTGGTTAACAGCTTTGCTCACATCACATCCTCGATCAGATCTCATGAGAGGAAACCGCGGATTGAGTCGCTTCAGACTTAATATATGTAAATGATGATTAGCAAGGTCTCCAAATCTCCTTAAGAGAGATTCTGTCTGTGCGTATCGTGCTGTACTTTATTGCTATAAAACATGAATGTGTAGCTGATGTTATATAACCGTCTTATTAGGGCAGCATGAAGCAGCTCCTTGAAACTGTCGATTAATCCTACTCTGATTATTCCCTCTCCACCTGATACAAATAGTTTATTGAATGACTTTACTGGCCATACTTTCCTTAATCATGAAGTGTTTTTTGATTCGAGAAGAGGATCCATCACTCTGAATCCGACTGGAGTGGAACGAGGCTGCGGAGGAGGTCAGGAGACTTGATTTGAGGAGAAAGATTGAAGGTTGGTATGAAGATGTGAGGCAAAGCAACAGTCTGCCATGTTGGATCTTCTTGTCCTCGTTCGATTGGCTGCAGCTGGAGCCATATGGGGGGATGACGGCCACATCTAAGGCCCCCCGCCGGACCGTGATGGAGGACATCTGGGGGGGGGGGGGTGCTTCTTTCCAGCTGCTTATCTATGCGCCCTTGTCCTTTCGTCTCTCGGTGACCTGGAAAGCTCGAACAACGTTCCAGTTGGTAAAATGCCCTTTGGAGGCAACAACGAGCAGGAGGCCTTCTGAAAGGTTGTCTGTTCATGCAGCACCGGTGTGGTCACCAACACCACTGCAAATCCAGATCCATGTCCTTCAATGTCACTCACTTTTTGCTAAGCCCCGCCCCTCACAGAGCCCACACAGCCACTGACTCTTATCCCTGAATGAAAAGGATCGGAATGAGTCGATTTTTGAAGGGAAACAGTTTGACAGATGCACTGTGGAAGTGAAAATAGGTTGCGAGGATAAAGATAGAAACTAAAGCTACAGATCTTAGAATAAAAGCGAACCCCCACCTCACCTGGAGATCACGAGTCGCTGGGATTAAGGAACAGAAATGTTCCCGCTAAACCGCGGAGTCTTTGTTCACTGTGTAATCAATGAAAAGCTAAATCTGTGTTTCCTACAATTAAATTCTAGTGAGTCATAAACCGTTTATTGGGTATCTAAGACTTTTGAGAATTAAAGTAATCTTCAGAACCTGGCAGGACTTGAAAAGCAAAATCCTCTGTTGCCTTTTGTCCAACTGGGCCGGCTTGATTAATTAATCATTCGAGAGGAATCAGCTGGCCAGTGGGCAGGAAATGTTATTAAGCAGTTGGGTACCACAGCTGGTGTCACTGGACTGTAAAAGCACAATAAAGCCAGCAAGAGATGAGCAGAGAACACATTTCCATATCCAGGGATGCAAACATTGTCTTTGTCCAAAATAGGAACTTATAGAGCATCGTACTCTTGTGTATACTTTTCATTGTCTGTGTTTTAGTTCTAAAGAACGTCTCAGACAAAGAGATGACTTCACTCAGCTACCTGTTTGTTGACTTTATTTCTGGGATTGATCGTAGAAAAGGAACATTTTCCTGCAATTCTCCCCTGCTGCAGCTTTTGATTATTTTAGCAGGACGTTTCGTCAAACTTGACGCATATGCAGAATAAATGCAACCTGTTTTTTTCTGTGGGGACTTTTTTGGGGATTTCAGGAGCGACTCCACATTTCATCTTAACGGAGTCACACAGGACCCTCAAACTTTTTATCTTTTTCGGATACTCAACTTCTGGATATTTATTGCTTTTAGCGTTTTTATTGCAATGCACTCCACTGGTGTGCGTGTGTGCGTACGGGGGGGAGGGGGGGGCGTAATTATGTTTACACAGGAAAATTGTGGGGACTTGTCTTTGCTAAAGGGCCAAAACGATCGTCCCTTGCTTGTAAATCACTATATTTAATTGGGAAAAATTGATTTAGTCTAGGTTAGAGTATGTCTCCAGGAAATGAATGAGTCAATGTCCCCAAACGTCAAGGATAACATGACAAAGTGTGTGTGTTTGTGTGAATGTTTGTGTGCGTGTGTGTGTGTGTGTGTGTGTGTACCCATGTTGGTGGGTCGGATAACGCTACTTCAGAATCCCAGTAATGAAGCCATTACTGCGAGGACAGAGCGAGCGCCGGAACCTCGGGGGACGGAGTTAAGCTTCCATGTATCCATCAGCCGGCGGCGAGGGCAAACTAGAACCCAAAATCCACTCTCTCTCTCTCTCTCTCTCTCTCTCTCTCTCTCCTGAAGAAGAATCCAATCACCTGCAGCCGCTCTCTGGATGCAACTTTTAACTTGAGGGAAGCGCTCTTCCTCTGACTAAGCACAAGCCGCATGATGTTCTCCCAGTGAGCCAGTCAGCACTTTATGGAGGCGGCTCAGAGAATCAGGGGGAAAGTGCTGAGATCGAAGTTAAACTCCCCCCCCTGCGCCTGTATGTGGAGGACATTTTGAACTGGAGGCCCAACAAGGCGGGAGAAGAGCAGGGGAGCGTCGCGATGCCAAGTCGCAGCGGCTACGCCAGAGAACGGGAACGAGCTGTGGACGTCGGCTTTAGGAAAAGGATTGTCACTGTAATGAGCGAGGTACTAATTGGTTTATTCTAACCGATTAAGGGCTTCAACGTGGCGCCCGGGACTCACCCGGGATGCACTTCGGGGGCCAAATACTCACCCTGTGGTTTGGTGGTTTGGAGGCGTTTCATCCACAGCCAACGATCACTGAAAGATGGGAACCGCATGAATTCCCAGTGGCACAATTTTTCTTCTTTTTATTTTTTTTGAGGACATTCCCTCCACGGCCCCAATCCGCCAGCAGAATAACCGAGTGGGGAAGGAGGGGGGGCTTATTGGAGGAAGTCAATACAGGAAGAAACGCCCTCTGCTCGATCATCCGCTCACCAAAGAAGAGGAGGACGATCTTTCTGCTCAAGTTCTTAGGTCTTCTCTGGGTACATCACATGGGCAGAACTCATCTACACGCATGAGGCGTTCCTTCAGCTCAAGCAACCAAAGCTTCTTCTCATTTTCTGGTTTTGATTGAATCTTTAACGTGGTTTAACGTCTTTATTATTGTCCAGATGCAGATTCCTTCTTGATCTCGCTGTTGTTTTCTGTGGCCTTGTGATCTCGTGTTGGTCTGTTGCTGCGTCTACTTCCCGTATTGGGTCTAGATTTGTCTTATCCTTTATTTTTAAATTGCTTATTCCCCCCCAGCACGTAGCCCGTACTCTCATTTACCAGTCAAATTGTACATTTGTAAAGTTAACATGTAATTTTCTTGCACAATGTTGTCTTATCTGTCTTGTTGTCCATTTTCTTACTGTCTTAAGTCAAAATCCTTGTAGGTTTGACATATTTTGGTAATAAATGTTCCTTATTCCTGGGTCACCAGACAAACCAAATGCTATTGAGAATCCTGCACATCTGTGTTTGGTGCAGCACGGACCAATGAGCAGTAGTACTCTTTGCCGATGTCGAGGCTCTGCGTCAGACGGGTTTAAATCATGGAATAAACCTCCTTTACGCTGGTTTTCTCTCTGAATGACGCACTGCTGGTAAACACAGCTTCTGAAATGAGGATTCTGTGTGAAGAAACTTTGACAGATCTGCCGACTACATCAACTCATCGATGGAAGGTTTAAGAATTTATTTCAGTAGTGCAGTGCAGATATTACATTATGCTATTGGTGTAGACGTTGGGATGTTTTTCAGCTGTGGCGAGTATACTTACAGCAGCAGGAAGGTCAATGGCACAGAGAAATAACCTCTGGGCTTTTTTGTGAGATTTAGTGACAGTAAGAAAAAGCAGGTTTTTTTTATTATTCCAATCCATTATATGAGCAGCAGAAGATGTGGCAGAGGATAGCAGCGTCTCCCCGGTGATTTATTCCTGCAAAAGGCTCCTGGTGGACAGTTAGAGGTTCGGGTTTACCTTCATCATGCATGATTGTGCGTCTTTATTATCTTGGTGAATCGGGCTGATTTACAGTAGATCGTTCTCAGACAGTTTTATCTCGATCTAGGTTGGGACCCAATGCTTCTCTCCACATGTGACGTAGCTTTGCTCAGTTACGGGGCTCCGTCACACCCTCCGAAGACAGATTAATTAGCTACATCTGACCTTGTGGCTCCTGGAGCGCAGTGTGACGTTAGTAAGATGCTGGTTATGAACAATGTTTCCTCTTTAATGCCTTTTGAATTACGGTCAGTCGACTGCAGGGCTTGACTGCAACGTTTCCTAGTCACTAAGGAGACTTTCGTACATTCAGGGTGTAATGAGGAATGTTCTCATTCGAAAGGACCTGATCTGAATGTCAAAAGAAAGGCCTCACTCTATGCAGAATTTTGAAAATGCATAACAAACACTTCCCTGGTTACCTCACAACCGCAACACATTCATGTGTTTACTCATGAATGATTATAGAAGTGCACAGGGCTTCTCCTTTGTGCGCTCAACAAGGGTCTTGTTGTGTTGGAGGGAGTTTTTGTCCCTTTGCACCTGCGGTTTCTATATTAGTCTCCCTTAAAAGCTTAAGCTTAGTTTTCTTATATTTAGATTCACAGTGACATTTAGTAGTTTTGTTGAGTTATGTGGACGTATTTTTCTTTTGACCGTAGGACAAACATATCTGCGGCTTTTGAAGTATCCAAGGTTTTCTGTTTTTATAGAACTTACCTTTGTGGCACAGTTTTTTTTGTTGTGTAACCATTAAACCATCAAAGGGCCTGATGTTACGGGTTGCCTCCTCCTCGTCGCACATTTACACCCGGATGCTTTCACACATGAGAGGGAACCAGCGACCCGAAGCGATCCCAAAGTGTCCCTGCGAGGCGTGGTGACACGCTGCCGTCCCCGCGTGGCGATCCGCCGCGTGGATTCCCGTTTCCTTCCTCTCGCTCTGGTCTGGTCTACGCGGCCTGCGGCGCACCGGCCTCAAAACACCTTCTCCTTCGCCAAGCAGAAGCCACGAGGAGACGTTGAATCAGATCGGGCTCCCGGGGGTGCTCTTTGAATGTGAAGAACTGTGAATGGTCCGATAATATTTCCTGCATGTACATTTTTTGATGGGCCAATGGCTGTGAGCTCGACCCAAAGAGACGGAGCTGGTCCTCCTCGCTCCTCCTCACGGGTTCTTGTCTTAATCTCATCAGGCGCAGCAGGACCAGCTCCTGGGGTCCTGCAGTGCCGGTTTCATTCCTTCTTTCTTTCCAAATGGCAGTGGGGTTTTTTGCTACTGTACATATTATCACCATGGCAACCGGAGCCATCCTGAGCATGCAACAAAATGGATAAAAGGGCCACAAACACGAATAATAATAAAAATAGCCAGTGATGAATTTGTGATCCGTGATTGCAGAAGAAAATGGGTGCTGTTTTTGTTTGGGTTTTGAGTGGGAGGGCTGCCGCTGAAACCAAGACGGGGGGGGTTTATCCATCCAACATTCTTCCGTCAGATTCCATCAGTTCATTTCAATTCGGTACGCCATCACTCCCATTCTGCGTCATTGACCTTATGTAAGAGAAAGGTCATAGCGTATCTATTATGGAACGACTCAGTCATGGTTTACTACATTATTAATCACCTCGGTCTTTTAAACACTCGCAGTGGGAGTCCGACCCGTCGTATGTTTAGGCAGAAAATAGGCCTCCAACCTCTCGGGACCAACCAAGCGCTTAATTGGTTGACCGAGAGACGGACGCCACAAGCACAAATGAAGGAGGCCGTGAACCAAAGAGGCCGTGACGAGCTTTCCTGTGTTTTAATCCAGCTCAACCTGGACGGTCCCTGGAAACAACAAAACATTTCCGTTTCGTGCGAGGAGGGGTGGGGGGGGGCAAACAGCCTTTGTGCGATTGCGTAACATGTGACTGAGCCACCTGAGCTGTCAGCAGCATCGAGGGGCCAAGGAAGCATCTCAGAGGCAAACATGTACTTTGAAGGCTCCGCATGGGGCAGAGCAGCGAGAGCTCAGAGACATCCGCCCACCCTTCCTGAATCAGCCGTTTCTGTGGCGACCAGAGCGAGCGGGGAGGGAGGGGGGGAAGAGGGATGGGGGGAAATATAGATGGATGGTTGAGGGGGGGGAAAGGGAGGGGGGGATATTTTGAGGAATGAGTGAGGAAGGTACGTGGTGGGGTCAGTAGGGGGGCTGGGGGCCGATTCCTCAAAGCCACGGTCGCTGACAGCTTATCTGTTTCAGCGGCTTTTCTTTGTCACCCTCAATGGCAGCTCAGTCCCCCCCCCCCCCCTTCCCGGTCACGTCTCAGGGGACTAAAACATCCACACACACTCCTCACACCTCGCGGCCCCCACCCGGAGACCCCCGAGGCTCACATACAAAAAAACACAAGGGCCCAAAAGTAAGCGGTGAAACTTTGGTTCAACAAGTGGTGCACCGGAGGACAGAATTCTGGACCGAGCCGCTGTTTCCATTACACACACACACACACAAACACACACAGGCTACAAGTGTCACTCGTTAACATGGAGGAGGAGGAGGAGGAGGAAGAGGAGGAAGAAGAGGCGCTGCGGCGTTTGGCTCGAATGGAATCGGAGACGGCTTCGTGTCGGGAAGTTTGAGCTCGTTCGAGGCCCGAATCCAAATAAACATGAAGAATTTGATACGTGTCATCACTTTTAGACATCCAGTCCAACGGGGCCAATTTGCATATATTACAGAACGGGGGGGGTCTTTCATAATCTGGCTCATTAGCTGAATATAGGATTCGAACGTCGGCTCTGTTTTCGAGAGCTCTCCAGGGTGCTGAAAAGCCTCCTTACATAAGCGGCAGGACTTTGATCAGGGTCCGTTCTCACGATCTTCAGTGAGACGCAGGTCGAGACAAAAGGAGTGGAGAGAAAACAGTGCACGTCTGACGTGCACACAGCTGCAGATCTTCCCGACAGCGATAAATAATCGCGAGGCGCGTGCACAGGCTGCATTCCATCGAATCCCCGCCCCCCCCTTAATGCTCCCCCCAAGGCTGAGATTACAGTAATGCTCCTCACTCCACCCACTTTCTCCATCAGGTACACATGGATCTACACATGGGGGGGGGGATCAGATAGATTCCACCCTCACCCCCTCCCCTCTTCCAACAAGTCCCTGATGTCTCCCTCACTTGTCAGTCAAAGGGATAAACAAGCCTTCACTCAAACTAACACACAACGCTCAGCAGTCATGTAAAAAAGAAGGAAAACACCCACACACATACACACACACACACACATCACATGCCAATGCACAACCCACTAATGATGGACGCTTTTCTTTTCTTTTTTAAGAGAACTTTCAGCCCCTCCTGCTTGTCAAATCAACACATTCCTGTTATTGTTCTTATCTCCATCCCATCAAGAGGAGCTTTCCATGAGGATATCAAGACTCACCTATTCTCTGCGGATGCTGCCGGAGTCCTGGTGGTGCGAGGCGGGGGCGGAGGTGGAGGTGGAGGTGGAGGTTCTCGGGGGACCGAGCGTTTCACGCCGGACACAAACCACAGGACTGAACGTCTCTCGCTCTGCAATGCGAAGCTCAGAGCGAGTTACTGCTGCCTCTCCCTCTTTCACACGTACTGTAGCAGCAACAGAGGGAAGGCTGCAGCTTCTGTCATCAGCACAGGTCTCTCTCCCTCTCTCTCTCTCTCTCTCTCTCTCTCTCTCTCTCTCTCTCTCTCTCTCTCTCTCTCCCCTCTGGGCTCTCTTTCTCTCCTTAGGTCTGGTAACAGGCGGCCATGGCCGAGAAGATGGGCCAATAAGAAAGAAATAACAGTGAGAAAGTCTTTGTAGATCAAGTCGAGTCCCCCCTGTAAGTATTTATGTTGTGCGTCAGGGTGTGAGAACCAGCGTGCTCTGGCAACAACAATGCGCACAAGCTGAGAGAGAGCGAGAGGGAGAGAGAGAGAGAGAGAGAGGGAGGGAGAGAGAGAGAGAGAGAGAGAGAGAGAGAGAGAGGGAGAGGGAGAGAGAGAGAGGGAGAGGGAGAGAGAGAGGGAGGGAGAGGGAGAAAGAAGGAGAGGGAGAGAGAGAGAGAAATCTTTGCTCCCGCCTCCCTGTCTTTTCTTTCTACCACCACCTAAAAACCAACCCACACATCCACCCACCCTCTCCTCCGCCAGCCCCACACCAGCCTGTCGGAGTGAGTCATCAGCCATCAGCCAATCCCTGCGCGGCACACGGCCTCTGATTAGAATAACAGGAGTATTTATGCGGGTGTGTTTTAGGGGAGATGTAACTAAATCCGGAGAAATCTCCGGGAGGATTTGACATACTTTGCTCTGGTTTGGGAAGGGTGGGGTCAGGGGATATTTTAGGAAAAATCATTGGACCATAACCTTTTTTCCTTCTTATTTCTAATAACTTTTAGCAGACATGAGGTGTTTTTTGACTGCGGATAAAAGACACAGCGGGAAGATGTATTACAAATGCACAGTATTCATCGCCGCTTGTGAGCTGTGACTCACTCGTGTGAATCAATCCATCAAGGCTTCAGCCACATTTCAGTACAATGAGTTCTGACCCACGGTAATTTTCCCAAGGAAAAGGGTAAAGGCAGTAAAAAAAGAACAAAAAGTCACAGAGTGAGATCCGTAACCAAGCACTGACCTGTGATAAGTGCCCTTCTGTGTAGTGAGGTGGGAGGAGCTATTTTGGAATTCTTGTTTTTGTGAAGACACGGTTTCTTTGGCGTGGGGCTTGGACGGAAGCTGAGCACCTCTGGTTGAATCATCGTCACAAACAATGAGCAGCCCTTCTGCAAAGAGAGATGGGAAAGAAAAACATTGGTCCAAGGACAAAAGACTCAGGCTGGACAAGGGCAACCAGTAGAAATGTTGGAATGATTGAAGGTGGGCCGGATGGAGCCCAGAAACGCCGGGAATCACAAACAAAACAGCACCGGGTCCTGAAATGGTCGCAAACACTGACAGCCCCCGCCCCCTTTTGGCCCTCCCGCCAAAGCCACGCCCCCAAAATGATCACACACAGGCCAGTGTTGTAAGCTGCAGTTCATATTTGTAAGCTGTTTGGTGATGAGAAGCGATCATATTTATTATGTATTCCAGAGATTTCACATTTTGATTGTAAAATATTTCACAGGACCATCTTCCAAAACATATGTGATCTGTGTCTGGTTTCTGTTGTCCAGCACATAGTTGTGTAACTTCAGGATGCTTTATTCCACCTCAGGGAAACAATATCTATAACGGTTGTGACGGATTTACAATTTCCCAATTTTAGGTGGCAAAAAGTAATTGGACAAGCCAACAACATTACTCAGGAATCTCTTTGGTTTCCGTTTGTACTCTATAGTCTATCAACCAATTACCTTTGAACAGAGCAAAATAGCTGCAACGTGTTCGCTGAAATCAACCTGGAGTGGCCCGGAGTGACGATGATGAGCGGGATGAAGAAACTCAACTCCAAAAACAGAGATTCCTCTCGTCGCTCTCGCCAGATGAATTGATCAGTTTCACTACACTTGAACTGGCGAACGGGCGTCATGGCGATCGATTCGATACCTGGACTCGGATTGGATAAGACGTGGCACATCCATACCGCAGCTCCCAGAGCCCGGTTGAACGGGCGCAGACCCCAAACTGTGCCGGGAGGAAGGATTTGAGCCGAACAGGAGAGACAGCGAGAGGAAGAGGAAGAAGAATCCCGGCCGAGTGGAGCTTTCTGTGTGACTCGAAGGCTGCAGTGTGGCTGTTAAACTCGTTTCCTCCCCACACGTTTCTGTTGCAGGCTGCAAATAGACTTTGCCATCAGATGCGAATAATAGAAATATCCTGACAATTATGCGGCTGAGCTGCACTCGCTATTTTTTTCCTCTTCAGACTGCCATTAGCTCCTCGAAAATGATTGCGATGGAGGGCAGAATTAACTAATTTTGGTACAGCAATGCAGAGTAACCACAGGAAGAATAAACATTGAGAATTAGATGTCTTTCTTTATTAAAGTCAAATCTGCATGAGGTAATTATACAAGAAAACAAACAGAGGGAAATGATAGTGAAAAACAGAGTAAGAAGTACTTCTTTTAGTAAAAGTCAAGACACAACATGTTAAATTGCTCCTTTAAGAGCAAGATTGCTTCAGTCAACTTATAATAGTGTAGTCCCCTGGTGAACTTAGGACTTATAGTTGTACGTTCTAAAATGAGTGGCCTGCCTATAAAAAACCCAACTAAATGTTTATTTTATATTAAACAGATAATAGGGGACACTTTAATTCTAAATAGGGAGATGTTTATTTGTCTTGGAGTAATAAAAAGCCTTTTATTACTTACTGTATGTTACAGTATTATTGGCCAGCTAGGTATTCACGCTGTATAGCCAATGGTCATTGGGTTGGGAAGACACGTGAGTAGAAAGTGCTGGAAGGGTTTTTGGGGTGTGAAAAAAAACGAGGGATCGTGAAGGACACGACGCCGGCGTTGGAGGAAGAGAGCAACAAGACGCTAGCAAGAGAGGGAAAAGCGGAATAAACCGGCGCGGGAGGCTGGAAGAAGCTGACCGCGGACTCGGTGGATTTGTGAGCCCGGAAACGGCGGAAAGACCGAAGCCGACACCCGGTCGGACGGAGCGGGAAAGACGCAGCGGAGGTCGCCATCGAGGGAGCTGAGCTTGCTAGCACGGTGGTCGAGGCCGGGAGTGTGTGGTGGATCGCATCGCGTACCGGAGTTTCAGCGCACTCAATGTTTTGAGAGGGATTTCATCGCACTCAATGTTTTGAGAGGGATTTCATCGCACTCAAAGTTGTTGTCGGACCGAACCGGCCGGCCACGTGTTTTTTCTCGTCTCTCGTGTGCCGTAAGTAACTGGAACTTGTGTGGCCGTGTGTGTGGTTGGGCCCAACACCGCATTGGCTAATACTGGTTGCAAGACACTTGGGAGGGGGGAGTGTTTGTTGTTATTGTTGTAACCGTATGTTGAGGTAACGTCAGTGATACTATTTGGGTGTATCACTACATGTTGAGTTTGTTATTTACGTTTTGGGGAAGTTTTGGTTATTTATTTCTGTCTGTTTGGTAATGTTGTGTTTGGGGGGGAAAGTAATTATTGTATTAAAATAAACAAGGGTGTTACCCTAATTATTTTACTTTTGATAAAAGAACAACCATCTCTGGGTCTCATTATTTATTAAGTAGCTTATTGTTAAAACGGTTTTATACACATTAATACATCGAACTCAAGCACCCTCCACTCTCACGTGAGTGACTCACAGAGTGGTGATACGGGTGCTACATAAAATGGAGGCACCGCTGAGATTCTTACTTTAGTTTATGACCGTAATTTAAATTAGCTCTAACTTTAGTTTGACCCAGAGATTTAAACAGTTTGTTTAAAAAGTAGTTTAAAACCAAAAGCTGGTTAGTTGTTAACCTACAAGTAAAACCTACCAAATTTAGTTCTGACAAGTGATCACGGTAAGTGCACAACCCGTGGGGATGGCTCAGTTGAAGAACTGGTGTGTTGGAGAAGGAATAGACCCGGTGAAAGCCTTGCTGGTTAAAGATGTACCTCCGGACACTGAAATTGGTTTCATCGAGGAAACGATGCAGACTGTCAAAGCACTCGGGAGAGTCAGGGTGAGAGGAAGAATGTATGACCCAAAGTCTCAAAGTCTAACTGTGCTATGTGAGTGCAGGGAGAATGTGGATACCGACGCCATTCCTCTTGATATTTTTCCTGAGGGGTCTGCTAAGGCCTGGATGATCATTGGACCTTCTCTGGAGGAGGGAGAAACCCAAGCTCAGGCAGCTGGTGATGCTCAAAATGTGCCGCTGCCAGGTCCCAGTCCTTTTTCCCCACTGCAAGCCTCAACTCCTGAAGCTATCATTCGAGCAGTTGGTGATGTCCTGCAAAGGAACAGCCAGCCCCCACACAGTGACCACAATCTTTACAGAAGACTGCGCATTTTCTCAGGGGTCATGCCCACACCCCCAGGAGAGGAACAGTTGGAAAACTGGGTTGAGCAAGCTAGACTTTTAATTGAAGAATATGATCGCCCTGAAAGAGAAAAGAAAATGAGAATAATGGAAAGTGTAAAGGGTCCTGCACTTGAGATTCTCCAAGCTGTCCGTTTCAACAACCCATCTGCAACCTCTACGGAATACATTGACATTCTAGAGACTACTTTTGGCAACCCAGAAAGCGGTGAGGAACTTTACTTTGCTTTCAGAATGTTGTGTCAGTACCCCAACGAGAAACTCTCGGAGTTCCTGAGACGCCTTGAGAGAATCCTAAATAAAGTTGTCAAAAAGGGTGGACTCCAGTCATCAGAGGCAGACAAAGCACGTCTTGACCAATTCATTAAAGGGGCTATCAGATCTGATATTATGATACTAAATCTCGGATTGAGAGAGCGCAGAAACAATCCTCCCACTTTTCTTGAGCTGTTGAATGAGATACGACAGGAGGAGGAGCATGAAGCTTCACGTCGCAGACTTCATCCGCCCAAAGCCGTCTACGCTAAAAGTGCTACTGTGACCTCTGACACAGAGTTAAGAGATCTGAGAGCTGAAATACACCAACTCAGAGACCAAGTAAGTGAACTCTCTTTCCCCGCCGCCATGCCAAGTCACCTTTCTACGAGCACACTGCTCTCAGTCACTCCGGTGGCAGAGAACTCTGACGAAAAGAACGTTCAAGCTTTAAAGAAAGAAGTAGTCAAGCTTCGAAAACAAGTCTCTGTCATGTCAGTCAAGCCCAAGTACGGTCCTGCCACCGAGCCCTGCCCACAAGAGACCCAGCCAAAACCCTGGCAGCAAAGACCTGCTACAGCCAGAGACCCCACTGATTTTTTCTGCTATCGCTGCGGAGAAGACGGGCATTTTGCCACCAAGTGTGCCTCTCCTGAGAACTATCCCAAAGTTATTCAGAAGCTGCTGCAAGCGCAAAGAAAGTCCAAACAGAACCGCACATCTGAAAACGAAACAAGAACCAAGACGACAAATGCCAGTGTCAGGAGAAGCGCGGTAAATGTACAGACCCACAGTTTGCCCGAGGGACTCGTGGGACCGCCCTCCACTGCTCAGGTCAGGATCAATGGCAACCCCTGCACCGCGTTGATGGACAGTGGGTCGCAAGTCACCATCATTTTCGACAGCTGGTATGCCAAACACCTATCACACATTCAGTTAAATTCTGTGACCGGTCTAGCCATATGGGGCCTAAGTGAGTCAGAGAGCAGCTACCCGTACAAAGGGTACATCCAGATCGAGTTGGAGTTGCCAAAGAAATCAAAGTCCCACAAGGTCCAGTCTGTTTCTGTCTTGGCCTTGGTGTGCCCTGATCCACGTTGCTCCGAGACTATACCTGTCCTGATCGGCACAAACGTTAGGGGGGTTCAGCCTTTTGAGTCCAGAAAAACGAAAGGGGACCTGGAGGACATAAAGTCACTCAACATCCACGTGCCAGAGAAAAACCATTTACCCATTCCTGCAGGTATGACCATAAAAGGCAACAAAGACCTGCCTGTGGCTGAAGTTAAATGGGCTGGGCCTGGTCCTCTCCGCATTCCCCCTGGCACTGAATACATTGCTACCTGCAAAGTTAAAGAAACACAAGTCATCAGAGACAGCATTCTCATCATTGAACGAGCCCGCTCACCTACCCTTCCTCCAAGTGTACTTGTCCAGCCAACTGTGTTGTTCTCCAAGATGCTAGATTCAAACAACTTCCTGGTGCTACTGCGTAATGAGTCTCTGAAGCAAACTGCCATTCCAATGGGCACTGTGATCGCTCACCTTCACGTCGCTGACATTGTGACCGATGCATCGAACCCTAATGTGGAATCTGTTCCAGCTATGGATCCTTCTTTGTTGGACTTCAGTGAGTCACCCATTAGCAAAGAGTGGAAAGAGAGGCTGAGTCAAAAGATTTCCAGACATTCCCCAGTGTTCTCTGTTGAAGAGTGGGATGTTGGTCTGGCTAAAGGGGTAGAACATCACATCCGCCTGAATGATAACACTCCTTTCAGAGAGAGATCTCGACGTATTGCCCCTGCGGATTTGGATGACCTTCGGCGTCACTTGCAAGGTTTATTGGCGGCTGGGATCATAAAAGAATCAAGAAGTCCGTATGCTTCACCCATTGTTCTTGCACGTAAAAAGAATGGTCAACTTCGTATGTGCATCGACTACCGCACCCTGAACCGGAGAACTATCCCAGACCAGTACACTGTACCACGCATCAACGACGCTCTTGATTGTTTATCAGGCAGTAAGTGGTTTTCGGTGTTGGATCTGCGCAGTGGCTATTACCAAATCCCAATGGCTGAGGAGGACAAAGACAAAACCGCTTTCATCTGTCCCCTGGGATTTTTCCAATTTGAGCGGATGCCGCAGGGAATTACAGGGGCCCCTGCGACATTTCAACGGCTTATGGAAAAGGCAGTCGGTGATATGCACATGCTTGAAGTCATCGTCTATCTAGATGACCTCATTGTCTTCGGCAAGACTCTGGAGGAGCATGAGCAAAGGCTCCTCAAAGTTCTCGCTCGTCTTGAAGAGGCTGGACTAAAGTTGTCCCTCGACAAGTGCCAGTTCTGTCGCTCAAGAGTCACATATGTCGGGCACATCGTCTCTGAGCACGGTATTGCCACAGACCCGGGCAAAGTTGACGCAGTGACGCGGTGGAAGACGCCAACCGACCTTCCTTCTCTGCAGTCGTTCCTGGGGTTCTGCGGCTACTACCGCAGGTTTATAAAAAACTTTTCCATCATCGTCCGACCACTTACAGAGCTGTGCAAAGGGTATCCTCCCACCCAAAAGAAACGCAAGTCTACCTCAGCATCAGATAAGACCTACTACAAAGTCAATGAGCCTTTTGGGGACCGGTGGGACCAGTCATGTTCCGAGGCATTCCAAAAGATCATCCACTGCCTCACGAATGCACCTGTGCTGGCATTCGCAGACCCCCTCAAGCCTTACATACTTCACATTGATGCCAGTTTCCATGGGCTAGGCGCTGTCCTCAACCAAGAGTACGCTGAGGGCTTGAGACCTGTTGCTTTTGCAAGCCGCAAGCTGAGTGCCTCTGAGAAGAACTATCCAGTGCACCAGCTTGAGTTTTTGGCACTTAAGTGGGCAGTGGTGGACAAGTTCCACGACTATTTGTATGGAGCACAGTTTACCGTGAGGACTGATAACAACCCCTTAACTTATGTTCTCACGACTGCCAAACTTAATGCGACAGGTCACCGCTGGCTCTCGGCACTCGCCACGTACAATTTCACCCTGCAGTACAGGCCTGGCAGCAGTAACATCGACGCCGATGCCCTGTCACGCAACCCTTGTCCGACCACAGAAGAAGGCTGGCAAACTGTACCGACTGAAAGTGTTCAAGCCCTGTGCAAGCAGATCAAGTGCTGTGAAACTCCAACGGAGTCCACAACTATTGCTGAGTCCCTTGGGGTGTCACCTGATGGTATACCAGAGTGCTTTGCATCCCCAGTTTGGTTGGATCTCGGTTCTTTGAGTCAGCTCAGTTACCAAGACCTGGTCACCGCTCAAGATGTTGATTCTACTATCGCTCCAGTCAAGCAGTCGCTTTGTGGTGGTCCATCTTTCACCAGCCCCGATAATCCAACTTCTGTCCTGTTGAACAAAGAAGTAAGCAAGCTCTTCATTCAAAACAATCTGCTCTACAGAAAGGTTGAGAAGAATGGAATGGAGGTGAAGCAGCTGGTGCTGCCAAGAGAGTATGTCCCGATGGTCCTGAGATCTCTGCATGATGAGTCCGGTCACTTGGGAATGGACAAGACCATTGAGCTTATCAGAAACCGGTTCTATTGGCCGAAAATGGGAGTTGAGGTGGAGCAGTACATCAAAAACTGCGGCAGATGCATCACTCGCAAAGCCCTTCCTCAGAGAGCTGCTCCCTTAAAACAGATTACCAGCCAAGGCCCTCTAGACCTAGTCTGTATTGATTTTCTGTCACTTGAGTCAGACTCCCAAGGTTTCACCAACATCCTGGTAGTGACTGACCACTTTACCCGATATGCCCAAGCTTTTCCAGCCAAAGACCAGAAGGCGGTCACCGTTGCCAAGATACTGTGTGAGCGCTACTTTGTACACTACGGACTCCCTGCTCGCATACATTCGGATCAAGGCCGCGATTTTGAGAGCAACCTGATCCAAGATCTACTGAGGATGTTGGGTATTCGTAAGTCAAGAACCACGCCGTACCACCCTCAGGGAGATCCGCAACCAGAACGGTTTAACCGTACGCTCTTGTCAATGCTGGGCACACTTGATCCAAAGCAGAAACAAAAATGGAGTCAAAAGATCAGTCAGTTAGTCCATGCCTACAACTGTTCTCAAAACGACGCAACTGGGTATTCGCCCTACCTGCTAATGTTCGGCAGAGAAGCTCGCTTACCGGTAGACATCTGTTTTGGCGTGGCCGAGGACCAAAAGGATCAAAAGACCAAGTCCTACCATCAGTATGTTGCTAAGCTAAAGAAAGATCTCGAAAGAGCCTACCGTCTTGCAACAGAATTGTCAGACAGTAATCACCAAAGAAATAAAAAAGCGCACGACAAGCACGTCAAAGAACAAGTCCTTGACAAAGGCGACAGAGTGCTGCTGAGAAACTTTGGAGTCACAGGCAAGCACAAATTGAAATGCAAGTGGCGGCCCTCCCCATATATTGTTATGGAGAAGCTACCCAACTTACCTGTCTACAAGATCAAGCCAGAGAGAGGCATGGGAGCCGAAAAAACTATTCATCGTAACCACCTGTTACCCATTGGTTACCTGGTGAGATTACCTGTCGACGAAGGTGAAGTGGGGGCACAACACAGACCTGTGACCAGAGCATTGCAGCAAAAGACAAAAGAACGGGGACCGACAACCAGCCAAGATGACGATATGTCCTCAGAATTAGAGTATGACGAAGTATACATGCCAAGCCCCATTGAGTTAGACTGGGACAAGTTGCTGACGTGTCCAGAACTGTCCCGGGAGCAAGCCGAGCCAATTATCACTGAACCTGAAAGACAAGTCCCCGACCCGGTTGAGATAGAGCCAGCGGTCAATAATCTGATCAACCTGCCTCCCAATGCTGACCCAGAAGTCGACGTTCTAGAGGGGGGAGCAGGCGTCAATCTCTATCCGGACACTCAAGCTGAGAGTGGACAAGCGGAGCGTTCAAAACGAGTAATTCGTCCAGTGGTCAAGCTGAGCTACGATGAACTGGGCAAGCCTTGTGACCACCCTGTGACAGTCCTAAGCCATGGAGTGTTGGTGGGAAGTGGACTCTACGGAGACTCCAGGAGCGGTCTATGTCCAACTCTCTGGTGCCACCCCATGGCGTTGTGCTACACTTGTTCTAATCTGGTCTCTAATTTTGACAGGACGGCTATTAGAGTCCTCTAAGGTTTATTTTGATGAGGGCATCAAAATTGTCCAGAAGGGGGAGAGTGTAGTCCCCTGGTGAACTTAGGACTTATAGTTGTACGTTCTAAAATGAGTGGCCTGCCTATAAAAAACCCAACTAAATGTTTATTTTATATTAAACAGATAATAGGGGACACTTTAATTCTAAATAGGGAGATGTTTATTTGTCTTGGAGTAATAAAAAGCCTTTTATTACTTACTGTATGTTACAGTATTATTGGCCAGCTAGGTATTCACGCTGTATAGCCAATGGTCATTGGGTTGGGAAGACACGTGAGTAGAAAGTGCTGGAAGGGTTTTTGGGGTGTGAAAAAAAACGAGGGATCGTGAAGGACACGACGCCGGCGTTGGAGGAAGAGAGCAACAAGACGCTAGCAAGAGAGGGAAAAGCGGAATAAACCGGCGCGGGAGGCTGGAAGAAGCTGACCGCGGACTCGGTGGATTTGTGAGCCCGGAAACGGCGGAAAGACCGAAGCCGACACCCGGTCGGACGGAGCGGGAAAGACGCAGCGGAGGTCGCCATCGAGGGAGCTGAGCTTGCTAGCACGGTGGTCGAGGCCGGGAGTGTGTGGTGGATCGCATCGCGTACCGGAGTTTCAGCGCACTCAATGTTTTGAGAGGGATTTCATCGCACTCAATGTTTTGAGAGGGATTTCATCGCACTCAAAGTTGTTGTCGGACCGAACCGGCCGGCCACGTGTTTTTTCTCGTCTCTCGTGTGCCGTAAGTAACTGGAACTTGTGTGGCCGTGTGTGTGGTTGGGCCCAACACCGCATTGGCTAATACTGGTTGCAAGACACTTGGGAGGGGGGAGTGTTTGTTGTTATTGTTGTAACCGTATGTTGAGGTAACGTCAGTGATACTATTTGGGTGTATCACTACATGTTGAGTTTGTTATTTACGTTTTGGGGAAGTTTTGGTTATTTATTTCTGTCTGTTTGGTAATGTTGTGTTTGGGGGGGAAAGTAATTATTGTATTAAAATAAACAAGGGTGTTACCCTAATTATTTTACTTTTGATAAAAGAACAACCATCTCTGGGTCTCATTATTTATTAAGTAGCTTATTGTTAAAACGGTTTTATACACATTAATACATCGAACTCAAGCACCCTCCACTCTCACGTGAGTGACTCACAGAGTGGTGATACGGGTGCTACAATAGAAATAATTAAGTACGTGTATAAGAATTACATCGAGAAATACTGAGTAAATATCACATGTTAGATTTCCCTGCAGCAGGCATGAACAATTTATTTGTTAAAGAACGGATATAACTAAATTTATGGTGCAGATTCAAATGGATCTAAATCATAAAGACGATGAGTATTTGTTGCTTCTCATTGTAGACAAATAACAACGTAACTGAGACTGAACAAGACAAATTTCATCAAGTTAACAGAAATAGGAGTGATTAACAGACTTTGTACTATACAAAGGAAGCTAAATTGGATACCTTCCGCCTGATTGCGTGTCAATGCTGCTTCAGCCTTCTCCAATAAAAAGGTTGTTCACAATCAAGTGTTCATTAGAGGCCATTTTACACAACAATAGAACAATCATATCAGTTGACTCTGCTACTCGTTCTGCTCCGTGGCCTCATCGTTCTTCTTTAGATATTTTACCAGACCCTCTCTCCTGGTAATTTTTGTACCCTGAGTATGATGCTCTATTCAGCAACACATGCGCACAGCGCAATGCAGTCGCAGCCCATCTATGTTACACAAGAGAAACTTGTGCAACAAAAACAGTTGCGCATTCCTGTGGTGCATCTTCTGTGATATTCTATTTTAAGAATTGACCTGGCGAGATTAGAGCTGATTTATAACAAAAGTTGCCGTTTTAAAGCTATTTTTAAACTCCCAATGTTCAAATAATCAAATGAATTTGAATTTGATTGAACCAATACATAATGAATTCACAACATTTGATTCAATTGTTTGTTTTTTCTCATTCCTCGCTCGGCTGGAGCGGGACTCGCGCTCTCAGGGCTCAAAGGGAGGCTTTTGAGGTGAGTGGGGAACGTTGTGAGTGGGGAACCATTGCTGATCGCGCCGTGGGTTTCTGTGTAAAACATCAAACCCATCAGTGACATCGCTTTGTCATCCAGAGCACAAACAGGAAGAGCAGAGCGGAACCACGCAGCCCGAAAAAACCCGCCGACGAAAATACCCTCTGTGAAAAAAAAAGCACTCATAAGAGACCAGATACAATTCACACTACTGTTTAAAAGGGGCGAAGCAACTGTCATCCCCTTCACAGGAACAACAACAAACACAAAGACGGACATGAAAAACACTTATTTCCTCTGGGTGAAAACACATTTCGCTGTAGACGTGCCCCCCGAGACGCGTGTTGTGCTCAGTTTTTGTCGGGCCCTGCTTTATATAGATGACCTTCTCCACCTTAACAAAACATTTTGCAGGTAGCGAAAACCAAAGAGGAAATGTATTTACAAGCCGCACCAGAACGTGGACGGAGTGATTGCGTCCCAGTGTCCCTCTTCCAATTACCGGGCCTGCTTTGAGATGACAAAGGTCCGTGTTATTATGTCCCTGGAAATATCAGCCTCTTCGCTGAAATCTAATAAAGCTTAAAACAAAATGGTTATAGATGTTGTGCTTAGAATCAGTTAAAAAAGATCATTCTATTAAATATTGAGTAAATGCAAATATTCGATGGGAGCCGTCGCACCGCTTACGATATGACGCAAGTTCACCTGCTAGCCTGAGGAGATTAAAGAAAAAGCCTTTTCATAAACAGTGCCTCTACTCATATCCGACTCAAATGAGCCGCTCCTCCCTTTGGTGATTGTGCTATTGAGGACCTTTGTCCTCATGGAGATGCCTGAGAGGGTCAACGCTCGGTCATACCTTCCTCTTAATTGCTTTCAGGAGTTGAGCCATCGGTCACGAGTGCAGCGGGAGGAGACTCGATAATCCACTGTCATGGCCCATAAAGACCTTTTCCACCCCAACGTGCTTCAGCCAGAAGATCACATCCATCTCCTCCACACGTTAAGTGCCACTAAGTTTCGTAAAGATGAGAAGACGTCGACCAGCAGACATCTCTCGTTGTGACGACTCAGTGACGACTAAAGCTGTCATTTATTTCCTCTAATAAATAAATAAAACACAACTGAAGGACAGTTGCAACGCACATGTGGTGACATCCGCACGGAAATATCCCAGCGAGTGTGCAGTGCGTCTCACTTCTGATGCGTTTGTCATCCCTGGCTTCAAAATCCCAGGAACTGCGTCTTCTGTCGCACTTTGGCTTTTTAATTGAGCCGTCAAAAAAGAAGAGAAGCCTTTATGTTGAGATCTCTCACTCAAGAAAGACAGAAATAATGTGAATAGCGCGGGAATGAGGCGCTTCCTTTGAGACGTATTTCCTTTGAGACGCCATCCTTGTTTCGCACTTTCTATCTGCTTCACTTAAAAAATTAAAGATTCAGTCTGCAGCCACTTGATCTCTCCCTCGAATCGGCCCAACCGATAAGCTGCAAATGAATAAGCACCTTTTCTGCCCTGGATTGAAATGCACATTAACAAAACCACACATTAAGAATCCGTGTACTTAAAACGCCTTCGCAGAAGGAGTTGCATCAACAGCGTGGAGCCCAGAGGACCAGCCTTCTGCGTCCGCCACATCCACTTTGGCTGGAAGTAATTGGATAAGACACTTAATGACAACGCGCTGAATGGACGAGACGGGGGCCACACGGGCCCGGCGTGCCCTCTAATCTGCTAACATCTCCACAAGTTGCCACATAGAAACACACCTGGGGCTGTTAAGCGTTTGTCTGCCTGCCGATCATTATGTCTGGGCCTCCAGAGCAGCAGGAGGAGCAAAGAATGAGCCCAACAAACTGCAAAGCAACCCGGGGGGGGGACCAGCAATGCTGAATAAATCCTGCAGAACACGGCGAAAGAGAATGTCGCATCTGGGGGATCCGATTGCTTATTCTATTATCCATTTGCCTGTTCTGTGAGGGCAGTAAATCACCTCTAATTGGATCTTGTGTGCGGCAAGACCGCAACTCCAACCCCTCTGAACCCCCCCCCCCCCCCTCCGACGGCGGGCCGTTGAGGTATAAAATGATGCGGCTGTCGTGTAACGTAAACCTGACGTACCCTCAGCAGATAGATTTTAATGAAGCACGCGGCACATGAAAGGTAAACGGATCAAGGCGGTGATTTCTGTACCAGGAGTTATGAAACCATCCCATTTGCATATCTATTTCTGTCCGCCCCGCTATCAATGTCATGGATTAGCGGCCTCAGATGTCACCTCGTCAAGCAGGAGGAGCAGGTCACCCTAACATCCTGAGCGGGGGCGGGGGGGGGGGGGCGAGGGTCATGCATGACAGCATGAAGAAAGAAGCTGAGTCCAATCCCCCACCAAAATGGCCATCTCAATCATACCCTGTTCCGATTTAATTTCCTCTTCAGGGGGGGAACGAGAGCTGCAATTTGTACAAGCAGGATTAACCTCACAGCTTCTTCAAAATGTGATTTTAAAACTACGACGGGAGGCCTATTGTAGCAAAAAGAAACGTATTACAGCTGACAAAAATACTAGAACTGTGTGAACTTTCAACATAATTTTGTTTGTCAAAGTCAGAAAGATCAAGGAGGTCGGACGCATTCGATGTGTCTTAAAGCTTTAAGAGGAAGTGGAGGAGGGAGAAACAAAAGACATCAACCTATCGAGTCGTAGAAAGGGGTGGAAAATAAAAGGATCCAGCCGGATGGTGGTCGGGTGCCTGTGAAATGGACCGGATGGGAAATGGGAAACGAAATTGACTGGTTCATTTACATTTTTTATGCTTCACTGTGATTTTGTGTACTTACCAGACAGGGTGACCCAGGAAAGGGAGTCATCCGGGGGCCTTCAGGAGAAGTTATGACACGCTGAGACGTAAGAGGTGGACCTCACCCGCTGGTTTGTGGACCGCTATTGTGAATCCTCTTCTTGGCCGACGCCATCTTGGATTGCAGCGGCCGCCATCTTGGCTTTTTTTCCAACCCGTGAACGGAGGTTACCGCATTGGGAATGCATAGGAAGGACGTAGAGACGCCTCAGGTAGCGGCAGCGATCTGGCCGTCATAGTTATGCCCGCCCTAAAGCTTCATGGTCTGTTTGACTCTACACTCACCGGCCACTTTATTAGGTACACCTGTCCAACTGCTTGTTAACACTTAATTTCTAAGCAGCCAATCACATGGCGGCAACTCAGTGCATTTAGGCATGTAGACATTGTCAAGACAATCTCCTGCAGTTCAAACCGAGCATCAGTATGGGGAAGAAAGGTGATTTGAGTGACTTTGAACGTGGCATGATTGTTGGTGCCAGAAGGGCTGGTCTGAGTATTTCAGAAACTGCTAATCTACTGGGATTTTCACGCACAACCATCTCTAGGGTTTACAGAGAATGGTCCGAAAAAGAAAAAACATCCAGTGAGCGGCAGTTCTGTGGGCGGAAATGCCTTGTTGATGCCAGAGGTCAGAGGAGAATGGCCAGACTGGTTCCAGCTGATAGAAGGGCAACAGTGACTCAAATAACCACCCGTTACAACCAAGGTGGGCATAAGAGCATCTCTGAACGCACAGTACGTCGAACTTTGAGGCAGATGGGCTACAGCAGCAGAAGACCACACCGGGTGCCACTCCTTTCAGCTAAGAACAGGAAACTGAGGCTACAATTTGCACAAGCTCATCGAAATTGGACAATAGAAGATTGGAAAAACGTTGCCTGGTCTGATGAGTCTCGATTTCTGCTGCGACATTCGGATGGTAGGGTCAGAATTTGGCGTCTACAACATGAAAGCATGGATCCATCCTGCCTTGTATAAACGGTTCAGGCTGGTGGTGGTGGTGTCATGTTGTGGGGAATATTTTCTTGGCACTCTTTGGGCCCCTTGGTACCAATTGAGCATCGTTGCAACGCCACAGCCTACCTGAGTATTGTTGCTGACCATGTCCATCCCTTTATGACCACAATGTACCCAACTTCTGATGGCTACTTTCAGCAGGATAAAGCGCCATGTCATAAAGCTGGAATCATCTCAGACTGGTTTCTTGAACATGACAATGAGTTCGCTGTACTCAAATGGCCTCCGCAATCACCAGATCTCAATCCAATAGAGCATCTTTGGGATGTGGTGGAACGGGAGATTCGCATCATGGATGTGCAGCCGACAAATCTGCGGCAACTGTGTGATGCCATCATGTCAATATGGACCAAACTCCCTGAGGAATGCTTCCAGCACCTTGTTGAATCTATGCCACGAAGAATTGAGGCAGTTCTGAAGGCAAAAGGGGGTCCAACCCGTTACTAGCATGGGGTACCTAATAAAGTGGCCGGTGAGTGTATATGGACCATAGTTTACTACACACAATGTGTAATCACGGTACAACAACACAAACAGAATGCAGTTAGGCACAAAACGTTGATTGAATTTGCCTTCATTCGTTTCCAGCATTCAGCTAAAAGCACTTGAATAACACTTTTGGATGTAGCTAAATGCACCGCGTAGCGGCAGACGTAGTAAACGTTTTCATTTTACGCGAGATCACATCAAAGGACGCTGCCGACCCCGACGCCCGGGCGGCTGCCACAACAGGGACCGACGTAAGTGGAGATAAATGGCTTCCGATGGAGCGCTCGCTCCGGAGACCTCCTCAGTCGAACACCGAAAAACCATCCATGAATATTTAAGCAATTTAGCTGCCTCCGTTAGTGCTTAAGACATTTACATGTGTGCCAAAAAAGACATTAAAAAGTGCCGTCAAGACCAACCAGCAGCCTATGGTCCTCCTTTTATGACTGGAATCCGCTGGACTGGTGAGTAGGTCTACAAGATATTAGAAGATTAAATGAATAGAACAAAAATGAGCAGACGTCAGTATAAAAAAAAAGACTCTCAAAAACGAGTACAATAGATCATCTTCAATGAATCAGGCTGTGAGAATAGATGAAAGAACACGTGGGCTGTTTGAGGTCTTGAGTCTCGTGACTCAGCTCACGTCCTCCGTTCCTCCACCAAACACTCGTTCATATTTGGTGCAACAAAACTAGCGGCGAGACTCGTGCTCGTTGAACACGGTGGCTAAACCCCCGGTGTTAGTCAAAGGAGGCCTGTTGAAAGCCTGGATAAGGCCGCAGCAAGGCTGGAATCAGGGCTGGGCTCCCTCTCTGCTGTTGTGTGTGTGTGTGTGCGTGTGTGTGGAATACCAAACTGGGAACAATGGTTCTCGCTGAGATCTCAGGAGACATCGACACACGACCGTGAGGAGTCTCGTTAATGATCAAATATAGGCCGTGTCGAATAAGAAAGAAGAACATGTTTGTGTGTGTGTGCGAGGCAGTGCAAAGTGAGCGTATTGTGTTTGTCGTCTAAAGCAGCAGACGTGCTTCTTTATTTTAAGGCCGGTCGCGAGGAACCTCACAGGCTGCCGCGCAGCCGGGCGTCCTCAAAGACGCAGACAGACGCACTCAGCAATTATTTACCATCTCTGGCTTTCATCAGCAGACACGCTCAAACACGCGCTCTTTACGGCGCCTTTTTGCCTCCGGAAAGGCAGGCTCTGCAAGGTGAATCCCAGCTACAACCATCAGCATGTCTTTGTCTGCATTGTCTGCAAGAAATGTTGATCCGACTTGTGGCCAACGCCGGATTAACGCTGCCGCATTCAACGGGCGCATCCGTTAGCTGAATGTGAGCGTGTTGTAGCCGCCGTGCGTCAAAAGGGGACGGGAACATTTATAGCTACGAATTGGTTTAAATTTAGTTTTTTGATGGGGAGGCAGGAGGGGGGGGGGGGGGGGGGACTCGGCAGCCATGGCGTACGGCGTGCATCATGCACAAGGCGAGAGATGATGTATGATAGATGAGAACCTGCAGCAGCGAACAGGTACAAGCAGGCTGCAGCAAACCAACAGGTATTTTCACCATCCAGTCTGCTGATGGAGTTTGGGTGTTTGGTTGTTAAGTGTTTTGAGGAAGATCCAGACCCAGGCTCTTTTAGGCTGGCGCCATTTTGCTGGAAACAAAGTCCCAAATGTTTTGAGCATTGCGCCGCATGTCCTTTTAAATGCCGTGAAACAATAAAGACAAGCGGCGTGGTAGTCATGGTAACAGATAAGACTGTAAAATTAAGTAGGCCCGGACAATAGGAGGACTCAGAACGCCGGAAATACAGAGTTCTGTTTTTATCCACCAAAAATCCTAGTGCGTTAATGCTCTTTTTCACGAACAAAGTCACATGACTCAAGTCAATTTCCCAGCAGGCCAGTGGCTCTGTCAATCATCTGGAGGCCCCCTACCCTCACCTGAAGCCTTGTAGTCCCTCTGTTTCTACAGGAAACAGTAGATCTTAATAATATAATATATAATAACGAACTTCCTTCAATCAGCTGTGTTTGTAGCCAAAGCTCCTGGAACGTTCCTGTCAGACTCAAGTGTTTCCTAACAGCGAGTTTCAGGAACACCGAACCCTCTTGATGCGGAAAGCGGGATTCATCTCTAGTTTATAACCGGTGCTATTTAGAACACTGAAAGACACACACACACACACACACACACACACACACACTCCTACAGGAAAAACACTTCCCTCCACATTCACATGTCAAGTGAATCTAATGGCCCTTCTCCTACAGACGAGTCGGATCCAGTTGCCGAGCAGATGGGGTGTAGAGCCTTTGTAGCCTATTCCCCACCGCGCCCTTGGGAGCCCGATCCATCATCTGCTGATCCGTCCCAGAGTCTGCACCCCGTCAAGGAAACAAAAACCGTAATTGGAAAGTCTTAATTGCCTGACATGTTTGAATCTCACTCTAATCCGGGGGACACAGTTGAATCACCCACCGGAACCGGGCCGGGGAGGGAGATGAGCCAGATTTTTTATTTTGTCGGACCGAACGTGACCTTGCAGACCGGAGGAGTGGCGTGATGGATCCCACAAATGCATAATGAATATCAACTATGGCTTCAAACACCCCCCTCCCTGTTCCCTTCGATCTTTGATGTCATCGGAGGTTGTTTCAACGAGGCAACGGAATAATAATAAACAAGAGAAAAGGTTGATGCCACCCCCACCCCCACCCCCTCCTTCCATCCACCTCCTTCTGCTACAACACGCCGAGTCATAAATCCAATTAGACTGAGACATAATAAAAAAAACAAGCCCCACTACATCCGTGCATCCCGCCTGTGGAAGCTGTGCCCGATGGTGGATGCATCTGTTGGAATATTGGACTCTAATTATAGTAAAAGGAGGACTCAAATGGTTGGACGAGGCCTACGGAGCAGCAGTGCTGTCAGGAGGAAGGAAGTGGCGTTGGTCTCTCGAGCAGACGTGTTTTTTAAGCACACAGCTGGATGCGCTGGACGACGAAAGAAGGCCACAGTTTTTGTGTTTTTATTCACATTAAAACGTTCAGGCCGCTCGGAGAGCTGGACGAACACACTGACAAACTCAGCTCTAAATGGATGTTGTTGATGAAATGCTGCGTCGTGACATTCCTACATCGGACAAATGTATTTATTGTTCCCGGCATCAAAGTTTGGCGGCGAGTTGGGCCTGGCCCTTATTAAATGTATACATGGACATTCGGACTCGGATGCCAAAGTTGCCTCGCGAGGCGGCTCCAATTAGCAGCTTTGTGTTAGCTGAACTTGGCCAGTTGCTGCACGGCGTCCGTGACTCGTCTGGCACGAGCCGAGGAGTCGCGAGCGCAGGACGCAGGGCAGGCCTCATACAGCGTGACGGGAGCCAAGGTGGCGGGATGGAGCCCGACTCCGGTGCCTACCGAACTATCTGCCAGGCTCCGGCTTACAAAACCCCCCCAAATCTGTGTGGCTGCTCAGCATATGAAAATACGGAGATATGATAAAAGGAGTTGAGAGCGGGCTGGTGAATATGTGTGGCTTTTGAAGCGGTTGATGTGCGATTGCGTGCAGATGAGAGCGTAGGAGGTGTGTGTGTATGTGTGTGTGTGTGTGGAAGTGTTTGCTGATGAGGGTGACATTTGTGCACACAGTTAGAGGTTAAACCACCAGCATCTGTGGCTTCTTCCTGCAAACCCACCGACATCAATCCAGGAGAGGCAAAAACCCACCTCAACTGGTCTGGTGTGTGTGTGTGTGTGTCAAAACAAGGACACCGCTCTCCACACACTCCATACACCGGGGCTTCATCGCCTTAGCAACCAGTCAATTGAAAGATGATGAATCACGCCAAAGACGGCTATTTTCTTTGCAGTTGTCAAACATGAACAATGCGTGGCAAGGAGTCACAGAAGCGTCGCCACAGACACAATGTTGTGCGCCCGCGCATGTGTGTGTGTGTGTTTTAACTTGAAAGGCTACCATACAGAAACGCAAAGGAGGAGTGGCACAATTAAGGCTAAGCGGAGGATAATCAGAGGAAGAAAGACGGAGGTGACTGTAAATGCTTTTTTTGTATTTCCTACCACACAAATAGGTGTTTCCAAAAGAAACACACTTCCACCCTCTTGAGAGACACAACCCCCCCCCCCCCTGGTTCCAGGTGAGAGCGGATGGTGTTGATGCAGCGTGATCTGATCTCCTGCAGGGGGCCCTAACAGACAATCTGAGCTCATCTCCTCTGGACTTCAGAGGGGGCCGAAGGGGCCCAGATGCTCTCGCGGAGCAGGGGGGGGGGGGGGGTCTCCTTCTACGTACATTACTGCCTGCTGAGAATTCTTACACAGCCCCCCCTATAAAAGACATTCGACAGAAGCGCTGCTGTCACCAACAGTGTGAATCATTTACTTACTTGAAACGGCTCCTCACTCAGCAAACGAGATGCAAACACCAGAGACCTGAAGGTGATGCGAATTCCATGTGAAGCGGCACAGCGCCACCTCTGGCAGCCCCCCAGATTGCACCCGGCGCTCTGTTAGTGACCGCGTGTAGTTGTACACATTTACAGAGCACTTTTTAGACGCACACATAGTCAATACATACACACACACACCCCCACACACACACCTACTCAAAATCTCCTTAATTCCCCTGAACAGACGTTAATCTGCCGTTGACCCGTTGATGCATGACATCAACAGTATGCCGGAAATGAGTAAGCACCACCTATTTGTTTATCATTTAGTCTTTTGTGTATCATCTGCTCTCGTTTGTGCAGTCTCTGGTGTGTTTTTTAACTCGCTCTCATAGAAAATGTGTAATTTATGCTCCAGATGCTGTTTACAGCTTCTAAAAATAGTATTAGTACTGTGAGGAACGGCTGGGTTTTCCTAGAAAACAGAATCATTTAAATCTTTTAGCTGTTTTTCAATTATATATTTTGTATTGTTATTATTGACAAATCTTTGGTTGCAGCTCTGCAACCGACTAATCATTCCTCAAACCGTGTGACATCAAAGATTATTTTAAGCTCTGCGCGTCGACGCTCGGACAGTCAAACTCCAATAGGACCCTCGCCGTCCTCCACATCGGGCCGCGGGTCCCGGTGACGCGTGTGACCCTCGGTGTGAAACGCACGTGGGGGCTGGTGGCGTGGAATGTGCCACAGTGTTCATCTCTTGTCCACCGGTCACTCAGCCAGAGAGTCCCCGTGGGCGGAGTGAGAGAGCATCACGCTCGGCCCACGCGTTTGTCCTCCGGAGCACCACCAGTCATCCTCGCGTGCGGAGAGAGAGGGAGAGACGGGATGTTTGTGAAAGGTCACCGCCAAGTCGTTGCCGGAAGCATGGTCTACGCTCTTCTGATTTGATGAGAAACACAAGTTTGTAGTTTTTCCATTCTGCGAGCTTTTGTTAAGCAGTAAAATCAGCGTTATTATGTTGAACACTATTTAAATATAAGGGCCCGGTGAGATTTGTGTGTATTTCTGGGCCCGAGGCCTCTAAGACGGTCCATTTTCATCTTAGAAAGGGAGTTCAACCCGGTTCAGCAGACAATGGAGCCATAACCACGACAACGCCATTCTACGTGCACACTTCTCTGTCACCCGTGCCCCCTTTGTTCATTCCGTGTACGTTAAAATGGCTCCGACATCCTGCTTAAAAAAAAATCTATGATTTTCCGACTGCACTTACTTTGTAAGTGTCGTTATTCCGCCACCCTGTAGAGGGCAGCGTTACACTCACAGAAGCACAGAGGCTTTGCAGCTTAGCAACAGGTGGTTCCTGATCTCTTCTGGTACCCGAGAGGATGAAAGGCAGGTTCTCTTCACTCCTGTTGACCACATTCATTTCTATCCCGATTACATCATGTTATTTCCAAGGATCCTCGTGTTATTGCTCCAGGTTTTTTCCCTGGTTCCTCATTCATCAGAAGTCACACTGTATCACCTTACCAGGCCGTCTCCATGGTAACATCAACTTTGTAGATTCACATGTTTGTGTGTAACTCTCCGTATGAGGACATGCGGATGGATGAAGTGGATGAACGAGGAGGTTGTGAGTGTGTGTGTGTGTGTGTGTGTGTGTGTATGTGCGTGTGTGGGTGCGCGTATGTGTGTGCGTGCGTGCATGTGTGTGTGTGTGTGTATGTGCGTGTGTGAGTGCGTGCGTGCCTTTTGTATTTTCGTGGCACATTTAATGATTTTACAGCTGACGTCACCATTAAATCGTAGCTCAAAAAAGATGCTTTTATTAAGATTTTTCCCATTCTTATTATTCTCCAGCAGAGAGCAGCGTTAACTCAGAAAAAAACACGCTTCTCTTTGCTGGAGCTCTGCGATCCACGAACAATACCGTTGGGCGTAGATGATGGACGGATGATGTATCTGATCCCAAAAAACTGCCCTAGAGAAAAAATAGTTTTCAACACTAAGAGTCGTTTTAACGGCCAAATAATGACTCGATTAATCAAGAATACATTCAAAAACCTGATGAAAGATGAATTGAAAGGTTAGTTGGGGATCAATGTGAGATTCAATATCAGAAACTGAGGCAAATTGTAAAAGAAAATAGCTTTAATTCACACCCAAAAGTGCTGAAAACGTGCAAAAAAACTGTTCTTTAAAACAATACACTACGGCTCACCACTAGAAGACCTTAATAGACAATGAACACAAAACACGGCGTATGTTTGTCATGTGCAGATTATTACAAGGAGAAGTAATAAAGCTAATGTACAAAGCTTTGGTTCGATTGACAACCATACTTGCCAACCTTGAGACCTCAGAATTAGGGAGATATTCAAAAGGACCCGGTGGGGTGCTACCGGTCAACGGGGGGGTGCTGGCGGTCGGCGGGGGGGGGGGTTGGGGTGCTAGCGGTCGGCGGCCGGGCTTGCACACTTCAAAGTGTAACCTTTATTATTGTTCGTTCTGAAACGGCGCGCCCAGTGACGGATGGTGTAGCAATATTGTTGTCGGGAGGGTGGGCATGTCTGTTGACAACTACTATTCTAAGTATATCTTTTTTAAACATTGACACCATAATAGAAGCCTTGTTGCTCACATATACACTACAAATGATGTAATTTACGTCAAAGATCACACATCTCCATTATTGCATTATTCTGACGCTCTACGTAAGGGTTTCGTCTGAAGACAGCAGCAACGTGCACAGCGAGAGTGACCCTCTGCCACATTAAATCCATTACAGGCCTGTGAGAGTAACATAAGCCCCAAATCTCTTTAATACAATCGCCATTAGGAAAGTGCTGAGCTCTTTACCGACAGCCAAGACACAGCTGCTTCTGCTCTACTTTCAACACACTCTTGCATTTCAATGCATGGGGGTGTACTTTTAACGTCCGTTATCTGCTGCTGCCTTGGGCCAGAAAGCTAGTTTTAAGATCTGTAAAGTAAACACAAGGGAGCATATTAGGTAGAGAGGATATACAATTAATATGTCCACAATTTTTTATGCAACAATATTTAAGACTAAAAGAGCTAGAGCCCCGACCATTGAGGACTTATCCCTCTGCTTTGCTATAAGACTTCTACGTTTAATGCATCCCCTAACAGGCGGAGGTCATGAGGTCAAGCCTCCAGGCCCAGGGAGAGGCCTGCCCCCTCAAAGAGAAACCAAAAATCTCCAACACGCCAGACCTAAAACCTCCATTCTGTCCGAGTTTTCATAGAGACGTGCATCAGCGGACATGTGATGTGTGTGGACACAGAATAGCGTGTGTCTGTTAGCGGGAGCTAACTGCTACATGCGTTAGCATTGTTCTTGATCCTTTAAACTTTGGGAAAAAGGCAACACTACCAGACCCCAGGGAGGGATTGATGAAGAGAGGTGACTCTGATGTTCACTTCCCCCCTGGTGGCATGGTGTGTGCGTGTGTGTGATTGTCAGATTTTTTTTTGCTTTTCAGACGTTGTATTTTTTCATTCAACGTGACGCTCGTATTAACATGTACACTAGTAATGCGAGGACACAAGAGTCTTTGCACCTTTCTGCACTACGTCAACTGATTCTTTGGATTGAACTGTAAATAACTATTCAAAAGTGAGAGTACGGCTGAAGTGCTAGCTGATTGACAGGTCAGAAAAACATGTATATTAATTGCTCTATCACATTTCAAGCTTGAAAACCAAGAAAATAAACACTAGTGTTTAAATTTCCATCTATAAATATAAGCAGAGCTTAAGGAGTCAAGGTCCTACAGACGAGAGCACAGAAACAGCAACAATATCAAGTCCTCACAAAAACATGTATTATGTTTTCACATGAGGCTTTATGAGAGAGCTCCGCGACTGAAAAGGTCAACAGGTGCAACCTTAATATCTTGATGAGCGATCAGTTATGTTTGCAGTGGTGGCTGGATTAGATATTACCGGTGGCCTAAATCACTTTGTGCTGACGGATTTGGAAAGTGATAATCCAAGGTGTGCCTTTTAAAAGCCGGACGGCGGCCACCTGGGGTCCATTTGTAGCAGGGTCCCCCTCCGACGCTCTCCTGACACAGCCAGAAGAAACCAAACCGTACCGGGCCCATCGCAACCGCCAGCCGCAACCATGAACGGCACAGAGGGACCCTACTTCTACGTTCCCATGATGAACACCACCGGCATCGTCCGGAGTCCTTATGAATACCCTCAGTACTACCTTGTCAACCCGGCGGCCTACGCCGCCCTGGGGGCCTACATGTTCCTGCTCATCCTCGTGGGCTTCCCCGTCAACTTCCTCACCCTCTACGTCACCCTCGAACACAAGAAGCTGCGGACCCCTCTAAACTACATCCTGCTGAACCTGGCGGTGGCCAACCTCTTCATGGTGCTGGGCGGGTTCACCACGACGATGTACACCTCCATGCACGGCTACTTCGTCCTGGGTCGCCTGGGCTGCAACGTGGAGGGCTTCTTCGCCACGCTGGGCGGTGAGATTGCTCTGTGGTCGCTGGTGGTTCTGGCCGTGGAAAGGTGGGTGGTCGTCTGCAAGCCCATCGCCAACTTCCGCTTCGGCGAGGACCACGCCATCATGGGTCTGGCCCTCACCTGGGTCATGGCCTCGGCCTGCGCCGTGCCTCCCCTGGTCGGCTGGTCCCGCTACATCCCCGAGGGCATGCAGTGCTCGTGCGGAGTCGACTACTACACGCGTGCTGAGGGCTTCAACAACGACACCTTCGTCATCTACATGTTCACCTGCCACTTCCTCATCCCGATGGTCATCATTTTCTTCTGCTACGGACGCCTGCTGTGCGCCGTCAAGGAGGCCGCCGCCGCCCAACAGGAGTCCGAGACCACCCAGAGGGCCGAGAGGGAGGTCAGCCGCATGGTGGTGATCATGGTCATCGCCTTCCTGGTGTGCTGGGTGCCCTACGCCAGCGTGGCCTGGTTCATCTTCTGCAATCAGGGATCCGAGTTTGGACCCGTCTTCATGACCATCCCGGCCTTCTTTGCCAAGAGTTCGTCCGTCTACAACCCGCTGATCTACATCTGCATGAACAAGCAGTTCCGCCACTGCATGATCACCACCTTGTGCTGCGGGAAGAATCCCTTCGAGGAAGAGGAGGGAGCGTCCTCCACGAAGACCGAGGCCTCCTCCGTCTCCACCAGCTCCGTGTCTCCTGCGTAAGAGAGGCCGAACCAGAGAAGAAGACTTCCGCCCCGACCCCCGGGAAACGTCTACAGAAATAACTTTTTGTATTTTTACAAACGTGTTGGTTCAACCTAAAGACAGTTGCAGAACATGTCAGCCCACTACAGAGATGTTCCTGCATGTACAGATTATCCAACTCGAAAAATCACATAGATTTTTTTTTTTTTCTGAGAGGAAAGGGATGAAAAAAAAATTTATCTTTTACGGTTGGATCCTATATGATACTGGCTTATTTTTGAATGTAGAGGCATGTAATCAAAGCAACGTAAAATAAAACGCACTTTGCAAATGACTCCTGTTTATGTTTTACTGTAGTACATTTAATCAAATGAATAAATGTGAATTACTTATTCATAATGCATTCATGTCCTTAGTCAGTTTCTACGTTAAAGCTCTTTTTGAAGCGACTGCTTCTCATTTCACCCAGAGGTCACCTTGGACTTAAAACTTGTCCCAGCTGGGATTATGACATTGCTAATCAGGGATGAATGACATAACACCATCTCTATCTGATGACAAATATCAATTATAATAATCAAAGGTTAACACTCATAACGATTTAAGAGACACCTTGACGGAAAGGTTACGGAATAGAAACAGTGACTGTAGATTACTCTCATCTCATATCACAAACTGTATAAAGGAAAATTCAGTAACAATTGAGTTATATCTCAACATATATTGTATAACAAACTTTAAAACAGTTGTTATTATATTTTATTAAAGGAGAAAAGATTGTTTCCATTGCCTCCCAATGACTCAACATGGCAACACGCTAAGCTAACAGCGCTATCAAGGCTAACAATGCTAACGATGGTTTTTATATTGCTTATAAATGCCAAACAGGGGGATTTCAAGTAAAGTGTTACCTGATATACGTAGTTGCTAATGGAAAACATGATGGATACGTATTATGACATCATAACTGTGCATCTTATGAATATCTTCATGAGATGTCAGCTCACGGTTGCTAAATATATGGACTTCAGGAAAATGGCGCGCAACATTTCTCTATAGATTTTCTAAACATTGTAAATAGATTGAGCTAAAATACAGCGATGCAGTAATTCTACAAGTAATTGATAGTGAATACTGTGATGAAGTGTATCCATGGACACTGATCCCCTCCAGACCTTCGTCTCACAAGGACGCTCTTTGAGGCCTCCGTGTTCTGAATGGCAGAAACTCTTTGTGGTTTGTGCAGTACGGCAGACGCTAAAACAAACACCCCGAGATCTCTCCCATAATGACCTTCATGCGTCGCTATAGCAACCACCTTACCAGCGAATGTTTCGTGGAATACAGATAAACTCAGCGAAGAGTCTGAAGTCAAGCTTGAGGGAGAAAAATAAAGGAAAATAAGGGTAGAAAAGCCATGCTCTAAAAATGATAATGAAGGTATTTGGAGAATGTTGGATGGATGGCAACTGGCTTTCTGTAAATACAAGTTAGTCTTTAATTGAACCTGAACCCACTTGTAAAGTATTTAAGAATTACTACGGTAATACTTGGTCGCACCATTTGAGATGGTAAAGCTTATAAGTGGTGTGTTTAGATATTTCTTAACATTAAAACAAACGTATTGTGTGTAATGAAATGTGTTGTAGTACGTAGGCTGCATGCGGCTGACAGCTATTGACTCTTTTACACTTCTATTAGTGTTACTGTTGTGTGAATTGTACAATTATTAAATGTAGCACATCTTCGGGTGTCGTTCTTCAGTGAAACAGAGTCCCTGAAGCTGAATATTTAAACGTGGCGTGACCAGGACTCACTGATTTGATCAAAGCGGTTTAACAAAAACCACAAAGGCCCCTCCAGGGACGCCGTGCAGAAATATGAAATCCTTTTGAATTTGTATGGAAAACTTTATTTGATAATAAAAATAGCATTCACAGACTTCTTTTGATAGCTACATATACATCGTAATCCATCTCAAGGAAAGAAGCTGGATAAGTCCACATCTACTTGTACTTAGACTAATGTTATGTATAGCTTCATGGGTCAAATAAAGCTATGAACAATGTAGTATTTATATATGCATAGTTTTATAAAAAAGATTGGCCCATATACATGTACTGCTTTCATCAACACAGAGACAGCATTGTGTCCGGAGCACATTGCAAGAAATAATGCTTGAAGAACACAGACTGCATACAAGTGCTTTATAATACAAAGGCAGGCTAACCATCGAGAGAGATTCAAACCATCAAACAGTTTCTGATCGACCAAATACAGACTTTCATTTTTAAAACGTCTTTACATACCTGATCCAGAGTAAATCAACATATTTCCCATAAATCATCAGGTCCATTTCAGAGATATAAACACAATATCACATTCCTCACTGCTGAGGTTTTCCATAAATTTCTCTTTTGTACAAGAAAAAGGCAACATTTTATTCCTTGAAAGGTTCCTAATAGTTACATTGGGAAAAAAAAATCTTTACAGGTGATGGCCAACAGGTTAACTTCATAAATGTGTTCCTTTTTTTCTTCTTTTTCGTTGTTTTGTTAATACAGTACCATGGCGACATCAGTGATCAAACAATGCGTTTGTGGTGGGGGTTTTTTTTATCCCAATATATTTTAGTTCTTTAATGAAACATAAAACAGAGAATACACACAAAACACATCATAAAGCAGCAGTCAGACTCCAGTGGCGTGACGGCGTGGCTCAGCACGGCTCGGCTTGGCTCAGCGCGGCAGGTCGGTCGACTTTATCACCACGTCAGCTCTTTGTGTCGTCGACGGCAACACGAGGGCGAGGCCAACAATCACTGCGTTCCTCATGTTCCTCATTCCCGCTCACAGCTACAAGAGGAAGGAGTTCAACTACACTTCATTTCACAGATGCACCTTGCACAGGGGGAATTTACACTCTTTTTTTGGGGGGGGGTTGGAAGGAGTCGTGTGTTACGGCAGCTGGACGCTGGTTTTGTGGCGTAATGCCGACTCGTCAAGAGCAACGAATTCAGATTTCTCTAATTTTTCCCGCTACAGAGAATCTAGAACTTTCAGCCGTGAAGTAAAAGCGAGCCAGGTTCCTTCCGCCGGTACGTCGGCACACGCCGACCGACCGCGAGAAGCTATTTTGGGGAGAAAATAATAACGCCGTTTGCCAGTTTGGTCACCGGTGGTGTGATCGTGTTTGTCGGAGGCTGGAGCTGCCGTCGAGTTCAAGGGTGCGACACAAAGTAAAAGGTACAGCATGCTCTCCTTCAGTGTGCTCGTCTTCCTCAGGCCTTCAAGGAATGAAGCTCGCTCAGGATATGTGCCAATTTAAAAAATAAAATAAGGGACACAAAGTCACATATTATTTATATAATTATTACTCTGCTTTCACTGTCAGATCTTAAATTTAGAATTTCTTCTCTGCCTGAACGTGACTTTCGCGGCTCTTGTGCTATCGTTTGTTCAGTGAAGCAATTCAGGAATGAAACAGACATCTAAAAAAAAAAAAAAAATTAAATACAAGTTGAAAACAAGCTTAGAAGATTTCACAACTGGAAGCATTGTTTCATTTCACCTCTCAGCGAACAAATATTTAGATTCAGCAAATGCCTACAAAAAGCAATATCACTGATTTTATATGCAGGCACAGACAATACCTTTACAATAGTACATCAACCTCTGGTTATGTTCAAAATAACTATAACAATGACAAAAAACAACCAGCATGAATTGATGGAAGGACTGAATTCCTGCTGTTCTATGAATCTCTGGATGGGATCACGAGTAGTTGAGTAGATCAAATCAACCAATAAACCGGTGGACCAGGTGAAACACAAAGAGTTTTAGTATCCTCAGAAGTCCAGTGTGTTGTACAAAGTCTGCACAGATAGAGGAGAGGGAGGCGCTAGATGCTGAGGTCTTCGGGGCTTTCTTTGTACAGCCTCCTCTTGGGCTCGGGGAGCTGGTGGGCGCCGCGGACCGCCGCGTTGTTCTTGTGGCCCGCCGCGTTGTTGTTCTTCATCGCGCCGAAGTAGTCCACCGGCCGGGGGGGCGGCGCGAAGCTCGGCTCGTCCCGGCTGTAGCTGCTGTCGGGGGAAGAGTCCCGCTCCGCCCGGCAACGCCGCTGCGGGGTCCCGTTGGTCGGCCACCGCTCCTCCGCCCTCTCCGGGGAGGAGTCCCTCAGGAGGTTGGCGTTCTTGGCGGACGCCCTGTCGCAGGCGCGGCCCCTGCCCGGAGGCGAGGAATCCCCGTTCTTGAGGAGCCGCCGCTCGTGGAGCCGCCGCTCGGGCATGACGGCGAGGAACCCGCCGTCGTCACGCTCCCTCTCGGGCGTGCGGTCCCGGTGCGCCCTGCGGTCCATGGACTTGGCCCGCCGGCGGTCCGGGGACGGGGCCCGCTTGGGCGTGGGCGAGCGGTCGAGGGAGCCGCGGCGCTGCTGGCGAAACCTTCCGTCCAAGGTGGAGCTGCTGCCCGAGGGCTCCCGCCCCCTGAGCTTCTGGGCGGCGGCGGCCTTCTTCCCCGAGCTGTCTTTCCTCAGAGTCTTCAGGAGTTTGGAGATGCCGCTCTCCGACTCAGACTTCTTGACCTTGCGGCCTCGGCTCTTCTTGCCGCTGCTGTAACTGTTGTCTGGAGACGGCTGTCTGGGGGTGCTTTGACTGTGATTGTTATTCCAGGTGTGATGATGGTGGGGGTTAAATTGCCGACCATGGTAGTCCGTCTGCTCTGACCCGGCCCTCTCCCTGTCCCGGCCACGCGCAGCCTCCTCCTGGCGTGATGGTTTGTGAAGGTCTGGTGGATAACTGGACTCCGATGAGGTGTGATATCGGCTGTTAGGCGGCAGCGTTCTCACTTCCGGAGTGTTTTGTGCCCCGGGTGCGGCAGGGTGCCCGTCACTGCTGCCGTCTGCAGGAGAGGAGAAAGGGAGAGAAGCTGGTTGACTAGAAACACCTCCTGAGGGCAAAGAGGTTCAGGGAATGCTTATACAAGGACCACGTGAGACATCTACCGCGTCGAGCAGGCGTGAACTTTCCTTGTTGGTTCATGCCAGCTGCCGCTTTGACATGACGGAAAGCCAACGCACAGATTCATGGAAACCCTTGGTGCACATCTGCCGAGAACCAATAAGGGCCGATCTTAAATGAGTTATGAACAATAAAATGCATCGAAGCGATGAATCACTTCAACAGGGTCCTTTTTTTGTTTGTTCTAGAGACACGAGGTGATGTCAGCAACAACAGCGAGGGCAACACATCGGCAGGTGTGGGGCGGGATTATCAAAGGCACAGCAGGTACCTAGGAAATCATTCAAAACAAAATGGAACGACTCAGGATGCAACGTCAGGAAAAAAGAAAACTCACTCAAAGCAACAAAAAAAAGTGTTTGGCTGCAAAATCATATTCATGTTGCTATGGTAGCGGCATGTGAGGTGGCATTAAATTAGTCCCAGGGGGGACGTATCTGGTGGTGGTTTGTGCGTGTGCGGATTCACAGAAGTTAAATAAAGTTTTATTCAGGCATGGCAAGACACAGAGCATGCACACCATGTAAAAACACAAACACAGCGTATTCAGGTCGGGATGAGCTGGCAAGGAGGGTGGATGAGAACTGAAAGGAACAAAGGATGGCGAGGGGGGGGGCGGGAATCGGGACAGACTTTTGGCTACAAACCGTGGTCTGATTTTGGCCCATTAGGTAGAAACAGGGCTCTCCCATCTTGTCATTCCTCATTGTACCAACAGCGAGATGAGGAGCCATCATCGCTGGAGAGAGGAGGAAGAGCCCGGCAACAAGAGTCAGAGAGAAGGGAGGAGGAGTCGAGAGGAGAAAAGAGAGAAAACAGACAAGAGGCTGTTTCACAGTGTATCGCAACAGAGAGAAGAAGAAGGGCTTTCGTTGTGAAAGACAGGAAATATTACACTTGATACAACTTCATGAAATCCATCTGAGAAGGGAGTAGAAGATTAAACCCCAAAAAAACAGCTCAACTACGAGCATCACTAAACAAAACATGGACCAGGAAGTAATACAACTAGACCAAAGCAATGGAACGCGTCCCATCTAAGAGGCTCCGTTCTGGTCTGCGGCTCACGAAGCCGGAACAACAATGAGATTCCGACGCTGGCTTTTGCTTCACAGGAAGTGGACCACGACACGGGAGCGGCGCGTACGTACCATACTCGGGGACAGATCCGTCCCCCCGCTTGAGGACGAGCCGCGCCCTCCGACCGCCGTTCTTGATCAGCTCGATGGCGCGCGAGTGCATCATGTTCTTTGTGCTCTCCCCGTTGATCTCCAGGATCTCGTCCCCCACCTGAAAGCATCGGAGTCCACGTTGGCGACGGAAGAGACGTGAGAAAGAGGAGCCGTCACGGACCCAGAAGTATTTCGGGGGGGCTTCTTACCCTCATCTTGCCGTTTCTGACAGCCGCCCCGTCCTCCGCTAGTCTCAACACGTACAGGTCCATGCTGTACTCCCGTCCCCCTCTCAGGCTGAAGCCGAAGCCTTTGCTGTCCCGCTCCAGGTCCACGGAATAGAACTCGGCGTCCTGCGAGACACGGAGGGAGGGGCGGGGCGGTGACGTCGTCATAGGGGAGGACAAGGGGGCGGGGGGTGTCAAAAGAAAAAACGGACAAAATGTCAACTTGGCTCGCCAAGAAAGCCGTGACCCGAAACGACTCATCAAAAGATATCACATTATGTTACAGGGCGGCTAAGCGAGTGAGAGACAACGAGTGCATCGCTGACCCAGAGGCCAGAAGCACGAAGAAAACTCACCTGACTGTGTGTGGGCGGAGGGGGAGGAGCTCCTTTTGACTTTGAGTTGTTCCTTTAAGAGAGAGAAACTCGCATGAATACACATTGTGCTGTTTTAAAAGAATTACGTTCCAGGAACCCGAAGGGACGCGCCATCACTCACCGTGACTCGGTTGTCTGTTGAGGTGTGTGTGTGGTGGTGATGGTGGCGATCTTCTCAGCATTAGTCAGCAGAGAAGCATTGGAAGATTCTGCAAAAAAAGACAAATTAAAGTTCAAATGAAGTGAAATGCATTTGCCCTCAGCTGGTGCATCACTAGTGATGTCACCGGTGACGTCACTGCCACAGGTCGCCCCCTGTCGGACCTGACGCCACCTGCCTCTGGTGGAACACACTGTCCTCAACTGGCCCCAAGGCCAAGGCCTTTTGCTGGCTTTCTTCTACTCCATCTTCTCAACAGCAACTCAATAACTGCGGCGCACATGAGACTCAATGGCTTCACTCCCTCACATGCGTGACCTCCTCACGTCCATCCATCTCTCTCCCTGCCTCTCTTTGAGGCAAACTGTTCTGCTCCCACAGATCTAGCGTGACATTTGAGAATGAGGCGGACCAATGAGTGCCGCCGTGGACATGTCACAAGGCCCCTACCAGGGAACATAGCCTGCAAAAAAAAAACCACCCCCTGTGAGCCAGTGAACATGTGTGTGGAGTTTGCTCGTAATCGAGCTTGCCGCTTGGTCTCGGTGGAGGGTGTTACATCGCGCCAGCTGGCAATAAGCGCCCTCGCTGCCTCACATGACATATTCCACTCAAAACCATGGAGCTTTAGGTCACAAACTGCTTGTGACGCGATATTATGAGCTTTATTTTCCATTGCTACACTAAGCCGGAAAGATTAACACCAACAGGAAGCGCTTGATTAAATGTGAGCCGGCACAAAATACTGCAGGAGAAAACAAACTGAGAGGAAACTCTGAGTGCTTTATATGGGGGGGGGTGGGGGGCTGAGTGGAGCCTTACCATCACCTGGGATGATCCGGAGCGACACCGTGTTCCCGGCTTCTTTGATCAGGTTGACGATGTCCGAGTGCGACTTGTTGGTGATGGAGCAGCAGTTGACGGACAAAATCCGGTCGCCGACCTTCAGCTTCCCGCAGCGGTCCGCCGGGCTGCCCTCGATGATGCGTCCTATTTTGTGGGGCATGGCCACGCAGGCATTTCCGGCTTTTGTGTTAGTTTGTTTGTTTTGCGTGTTGGAAGTAGTGGGCAGCGGTTATTGTGGATTCATGGTGGTGATTGGGTTGTATTGATTTGTGTATTATTTTTAGAAGGGAAAAAAAAGAGAGAAAGACAACGGAGGGAAAGAGACGAAACAGAAAGGTTAATTATGCCAAATCACCAAGTTCAGTAAAGCAGAGCACCAGACCTCCACCGGCTCCGAATATGATAGTCCTACAGGAGGGGGCCCCCGGGGGAGGCTGGGGGGGGTGGATGCTGGTGTCATATGTGGTGCTGCTCACTGCGAGGAATATGAGCTGCACCTGAGTGACAGCTTTCAAAACTGGCCATCTTGTTTAAACAGAAGCTCTGAAGAGACCCCTGGAGACCCCCCCCCCCCCGTTTCCCTGACACATCCATATTCATTGCATCATCTCACCACGCCTAATTACCCCCCACCCCCTTGGCGTGCTGATTGAAAAATGTGCCTGTCACTCTGTCTAAATAATGAGGTGTGTGGTAATATCCAATCATAAACACAACCTCAACCTCAGGTCACAGCAGGGGGGGGGGGGGGCATGGAGTCACCAGGTCCAATCATCTCGTCCCGAGAGCAGAAGTGACTGAGCGGAGGAAAGGAAGCCCCCAAAGGGACCACGAGACGTTTAGGACGCCCTGGTTGACGAGCTCTCTCGCTGCTGTCCGTATGAATAAGGCATTAGTTCCTGCATATTGCAGAGCAACATCATCAGCCCGTGGGATCAATGAAAGCCCCCCACCCCCCCTCTCGTTGTTGCGCTTAGTCCTCGTGTCACGCCGAGCAACCTTGGGCCGACATCGGTGGTGGATATTCATCCCTTGGGAAGTTAACACCGAAGACGTCCGCAATTCCTCATCAACGCCGGAGCGGCTCCAACGCCGCGCTGCGTAAACGCCTCGGACGGCGGACGGAGCGAGCGGAGCAGACTTCAATTACACGGCGAATGGATCGGGTGGGGGGGGAGGTGGGGGGGGGGGGCAGCTGTGAGCCGCGAATCAGCGCTGATGGTGTAAGAGATGAAGCCTCGACGGGGGGAGAGCGATCTGCACAAAGGGGACTTTCCTTCGTCCCCGAGCCCTCGACAGAAGGTTGGTGACCTGGTTCTGTCAGAAGCATAATTCAGAGGGTAACTCAACGAGGAGTGTATTATTTATATTGTAATTCTGCCAGCAGACGGCATGAGTCAATTCACTCAGGGTTCATTTGTACTTCGGGAACCAGGGCCGTTTCGATTGTTTCTTTTGGTTCTAAAGGTTCAGGATCTCTTTTAGTCCATTAGACCTGGAGAGATTTTGTTGTAGTACTTTGGGAAGAACGACTGTGAAACAGTTATTATGTTTTTATCAGGTAAACCCTGCAAATGGTCTTTGGCTCAGTGATGGTGCCAGTGCCAGGCCGTAACATTTAAAGGTTAAAAGTTATATTGCTCCGCGTAAAAGATGTTTGTGCAAGCCGCATTGGGAAAGCAAATTAATCACAACAAACTTCAGCGCAGATTAACAAGACTCGAACAAACAAACCCCCACTCCTTTGGCCTCACCCGACTCGGCCCACTTACCGAAGGTGGTGCCGGCGTCGGGCCTGGACACGGACGACACGATGACGAAGCCGAAGCCCTCGTTCTCCCCGCGCTGGATCTCCACGTCGTACGGCTGCAGGGAGGCCGGCACTACCGTGCTGCCGCTGCCGCCTCCGCCGCCGCTGCCGATGCCGCTGGTGGAGCCGCTGCCGGAGCTGACGGTGTTGAGAGAGTTCTGGCTCCCCTGGGGGGTCCGCTTGCCCTCCGTCAGGCTCGGCGCCTGCGTGCTGCTGTGGTGGGAAGAGGCCGGCGACGGGGGTACGTCGCCCTCTCCTTTCGACACTTTTGAGGAAGAAGAAAATAACCGTTGAGCTCAAATCCACGTCCCGAAAACCTTCGAGAAGGCGGGGGGGGGGGGGGGGGGGGGGGGGGCTCTGCTCACCTCCGTATGCCGCCGACTTGCGCCTGACGGTGAGGTTGACGTGGCCCTGTTTGGCGGCCTGCTGCATCAGCTGCACCACCAGCTGGTGGGACTTGCCCACCACCGCCGTTCCGTCCACGCAGATGAGCTCGTCGCCTGACCGCAGGCGGCCGTCCTCGTCCGCCGCGCCGTACTTCACTATGTGGCCGATGTAGATCTGGAGGGAGGAGGGCAAACTCCTTGTTCAATACGTCGCCAGCACCTCATTCGCAAATTTAAATCAAACACAAAAATGATTTGTGTAATCAAATGTTTCTCCTGCTGTGTTTCCCCTCAGACAAATAGCGTAATAGTGTGACGTGAAGCGTTCAAGAATATGATGCAGTACACCTTGAGCTGCAGTGCATGAACTGAAGAGGCCTCAATGGCTCCTTTGTGTCTTATCTCCTTCGGACTCATCTGTCAGACTTTTCTCTCTCCACTTCCTCTACTTTTGAGATATATAGGAACTGACGTTTGGGGGGTAAAAGAAAGAAGAACGACGCAGCGAGTCGGGGCATCGGAGAAGCTGGCGCGCTTCAGGCATCGCGTGGGCATGCAAAGCACACAACTCCGTCCGACACAGTCGCACAATCACCGCGCAGACACCTTTTGGCGCAAACAACAAGCAGCAACTCCCCTGACTTCCTCAATAAGCGCCTTCCTCGCTGCACTCCTTTCAAGACAAATATATGGCGCACAACCAGAGGGATTGTGGGTAAGACCTTGGCTTCTCTTAACAAGCTGTCTGTCTGATGCTCCAGAGAGCAGCAACCGTACTGGGAAGCGTGCTGGGAGCAACACATTCTCAGATAGGATGAATACTGAGTACTGAGAGCACGTCCTCTCACAGTCTGTGACAAACAACCCGTGGACCGGTGGAGGGATACTTACAGGCTCCCCGGGCTCATTTCCTCCCAGGATGCGAAAGCCGAAGCCTGTGTCCTTCCGCCAGAGGAAAATGTCCTGCTCCTGTGAATCCGGCACTGAAATACACAAGAGAAACGAGTTAGGGGGGGTCGAGGTGTGTGTGTGTGTGTGGGGGGGGGGGGGCGCAACAAGTTCAGTCTGCCACTTGGACTCGTGATCTCGAACCCTTGTCATCGCTGAAACCCTGTTAGCCACCACACACACACACCATGGACAGAGCAGACTGTGGAGGAGCACACAATATTGTGTCAGTCTGCTCCACCCGGAGGCCACCACGACAGGCCAGAAGTGAACCCATTAGCTCCTCCTCCTCCTTCTCCTCCTCCTCTTCTCCTCCCTCCGTGTCACAGTTCAACGGGTCGACCGCGTCCTGAGATATGCGCCTGTGGACCGGTGTGCGCTGACAGGAAAAGATGCAACATCGAGCCACGACTAAGTCCCCCAAAAGTCACACTGGAATATTCCCTTTCCATGGATTTTCATCTGGTTTACTGCGATGGAACCCGAAATGGTGACTTGCTGCACAGTGGAAGGAGCTAACCAAGACACTGATGAGTTTTACTTTTTTTTCATGAATTCTTGTGGCTTTTAGGAGATCGTAAAGGAGACTTTTTTAAAGACGCCGGCGTGTTTCTCGTCATCTTCTTCTCGTTTTATTGTGTACCCCACCCCCCCCCTCATCTCCCCCTTTGCTGAACTTCCGAAAAAATCCTTCAGGGTTTTTTCGATGAGATTTACCAATCAGCGGCAGCTACAAGCAACCCAGTTAATATTTAATCAGCAGCAGTCCCAGATTCCACAGGCGGCCATGATTGTTTCAAGGAGCGCAGGTGAGGGCGGCGACAATCGCTGACACGTCACCGCTCTGCAGACACACACCAGCAAGCCGCTGTGTGTCTTCAAGGAGACTTTCCTCTCGAAGGCACCTTTTGTCACGGGGTCGGTCGTGACTCAGAAACCACGCGCCTGTTCGTCCACACGCAAATATGGGCTTCAACTGGCACACGGACGCACAAACACAGAGGGATGTGTGGTGGCCACACAGCCGCAACCTGCAGAAATGCATGCGCTGAAGCACTCTAAAGCACACAAAGAATTAGATGCATTAGTGACTTGTCACTTTGGACCTTGACGTTGTGTTATCTCCTGCTTGTTGTCGTTGTGTTGTCATCGTATCGTCGAGTACCGACTCGCTGTCATTGTGTATTTTACGAGATGTTAGTCTTGTTTTCCTGCCCAGGGACCACAGATGTAAAATGAGCTTGTAGCTAACTCTGGTCCAGCTAAGAAGCCGAGCACTGTCCCTGTCAGATAAATACATGAATACATGAATTAATGAATAATTTAACTTGCTGCTAGCTGTTGCTTTTCATATTTAAAGTGCAAATATGAGGTTTTTTTTCCAGCTTTCATTTTAATTCTGGGCGATTGAAAGGTTTCCTGCCGGGTGACCTCATGTCATTTCACCCTCACGGAGGGTTAAGACGTCAAAAACCACTGAAACTGTAAACTCAGCAAAAGCCTGAACTCACGTCGGCTTTCGTACATGCTCCTCGACTGCGCCCAGATCTTAAAGGGGTCCGGCTTCTTCTGCAGGGTGAGGTTGCCGTCCGCGGGGTCGTGGGGGGGCAGGCCCGGCAGGGGCTGGGTGGGGGCAGCCGGGGTGGGGGCCACAGCCTCTCCGGGCATGGCACAGGGCGGGTGGCCGGGGGAGTCTGTGTGGGCGCTGCGATGGCTGCACACGCTGTGCTGGGAGCTGCTCTGGCTGTCCTTCCTCTCCAACTGGTGCTGGGTGGAGAAACAGAAGACAGAGTGAGCGGTGTGTGTGTCTGTGTATGTGCGCCTTTGGGGTGGGTGGGGGGCAGAGGACGGAGGAGGAGAAGTGGTGAGGGCGGCATGCAGGAGGAAAGAGATGAGCTGAAAAACGTGTCGATGGAGGACAAAGAGATAAAAGGAGAAAAGGCCTACAATGTCATCAGAATATCTCGACACTTGGTTTCCATGGTTGCGAAACAAAGACCGCCTGATGTGTGAGGGAATTTCAACAAACAGAGATGTTGCCTTTCATGAATGAATCTCAATGAATTCTTGAGATTGGAATCGTAAGCAGAGAATCAACGTGTTGAACGCAAAGTGTAGAATCTGACCAGCAGGCAGGAGGCCGCGTGGGCAAGAGTCAGGGTTTAGTGGAGGCTGCGTGGGGAGGAGTCAGAGTGTGCATGAGGTTGCGGGGGGCGGAGTCAGCGTGTGCAGAAGGCTGGGTGGGGAGGAGTCAGCGTGTGCATGCGGTTGCGTGGGGAGGAGTCAGCATGTGCATGTGGCTGCGTGAGGAGGAGTCAGCGTGCGCTAAAACGTCCTTCATATAACAGACTGGTGTTTAAATGTGAACTCTAATACGACTTTCGAATTAAAATAATCACTGTTAATCTTTCATATTAAGCCTAAAGTCTGGTGAAACGTTCCCAGTCAACAAAACCAAACACGGCCGGTGGTTCTGTAAACTGTTTAAACACAATAAAGCTGTGGGGAAATCTGCTGAACTCACATTTTAATCTTTGAATCCTCTTTTTTCAGAATAATCTCCAAATGAAAATAATTCATCTTTTTGTCTACGTTGAATCTGCAGCGCTTTTAAAGGTTCTGAATTGTTACTCATAAAAAGAATCGTCATGGAAACCCGATCCAGCTTCTTAAATCCGTCTTTCAGCTTCCTGTAATCTTTGTTTGTGGATTGTGAATATAAACATAACAACGTTATCACCCGCAGACGCACATAAAAGACAAATGAGCCTCGATGAGAAGATGCTATTACCGACGAGGGGAGGGGGGGGCGCAATATGAAATCAGAATCATTTCAGATCTGGTATGAATAATCGAGGCCTGGGAGGGGGGGTCATCACTCGCTGGGACGGGTCAGCCCCCCCCAGTGATGAGCCAGGCTGGCTTACTCAGGGGAGAATTGGAGTAAACTGGGAGCTGTTTTTGGAGGCAAAATGCTCGTTCTGACACAAAGCCTCCTGCAGCGTGACATTCCACTGACAAGAGGAAGGGGGCAGGAGGGGGGGGGGGGTATCTTGCTCACTGGAAAGCTAATCCAAAGTGACAGTCGAGTGGTGCTGCCCTCTACACAGCACCTGCCCTCCCCCACACCGTGCCATGTGGCCTGAGTAGGTTTTGCCAGTTTTATTTTGTATTTTTTTTTATTCCTCGTCTGAACCCGTCGCTGACCTCCTTTGAAGCGTCTCATCGGGGCTTGTTAGTGATTCTTTTCTTCTTCTTTTCAACAGGTTGAGAGGAGGCGTAAAAAGCACAGGGGGTCGTTGCCCCCCCCCGAATAACGGCCCCTCGTTTCTTCTCCCGTTCGTCACACGCTCTGCAATCTGTTGCAATCTCTCCTCCAGCTTCCCCGATCTCCCTTCACTTTGCCTCCAGCTCGTTTCGTCACCCCCCCCCCCCCACACCCCCAACCCCCCCAACCCCCAGCAGCTCCAGAGCATCTTCTGTATCTGTAGGCTGTCTCAGTGATTCACTGATGTGGGACAAACCATCTCCCCGCTGGTCTCCCCCCCCCCCAACCCCCCCTCATCCATATCTGAGCCTCATGCCTCTCTCCCTCCCTAACAGCCGCCGAGAAGAGACGCATCGGAGGGCGAACACAAAGTGACGGAAAGAGACAGAAGAGGAAAGGTGGCGTCTCCGCACACATAGATATTACATCTCTCTTTTGTTCTTTAAATAGCGCTCCTGCAACTCAGTTGAGCTGACATGCACACACACACACACAAGCGCGCGCGCACACACACACACACACACACACACACACACACCAAGGAGTACTCACCACCAGCTTTGGACTCCTCTTGGCTGCCACCACTCCTGCAAAACATCGGCAGAGAGACAGAGAGAGCATTAATGAATTGTGGTGCTCTTCCCTTCCCTAAAAAAAAAAAAACTGGTCAAAAAAATAAAATAAAAATACAAAAAAAATAAAACTCCGGGAGAGACGGACGGACTCCTGGTTTCTGCTGCAGAGCGGAGCGCAACTGGCCCCGGCTTGCTCTCCTCCTCCTCCTCCTCCTCTTCTGTTGCTCTCCCTCTCTGAGCAACACACTGCGCTAGGCTGCTCGCTAATCTAAGTGATCCCCCCCCCCCCCCCCCCTCCGATGCTCCACTCCACGCGCTCCCACCCGTGTTGTTAGAGGAGCAACTGATCTATCTGCATTAGACGGACTGACTTATGCTGCAGCGTCTTTGGACTGCTGGTCAAAAAGCTACAGGGCTGCTCCCCTAAGGACCCCCCCCCCCCCACACCAGCCCCCACCTCCCCTCCGCGCTCTCTCCTCCACTCTACTTTCCGTCCGTCTCCATCACAGGCACTCCGGCTGAATCTCAGCTCACTGAGCAGCTCCGTGGTATCAAATAGGGGAAGCTGGAGCTTCTGCCTCTCTCCATCACACACACACACACACACACACACTAGTTAACACACTGTTGAGAGTCACCCGAAAGATCAGTCTCATTTGTGCTCATAAAGTATTAATACTTGGGAGGCGGTTGTCGTGGGAGAGGAGGATTCTCAGCGCAGCAGTGAAGGGATCATCCACATTTCCCTCCTTTTTAATGGCTTTTTCATCAAAGCCCCAACAACTGCTTCCACATGTAGGCTCTCTACCTGAGGCACATTCACACAGAGCTATTCAGACTTTGTTCAACGCACACACACACACACACACACACTGACAGTTTGCATCTCTCTCCAAGAAGAACTCCTTTCTCCTCCCCGATGCCAACCACACCACAAAGTGAGCGGAGACGGAAATAGACGAGCGACGACGGGACAAAAGAGTCGCCGTTGTCAAGGCAATCAACTAGTTCTCTGTGTGCCGCGCAGGCCGTGTACTTTGTTAACAAGGTGCCGTCAGACGACAGGAAGCATCTTGGCTCTCTGCAGCGATGGTAAAAAAATATATATAAATCATTAAATGTTAAAACTCTCTGATGCTGCGAAACCCCTCTCTCTACACGATTCATAATTCATCTTCTCCCTGCCTCCCTCCCTCCCATCTCTTCCAAACCCCCGCCCCCTCGGATTATGGGGCGCCAGTTACTGGAGAAAGTGGAACATCCCAGCTGCTGACGTGTGTGTGTGTGTGTGTGTGTGAGACCCAGGAAGGACACACACGAGGTCATGGAGCAAGAAGTGTTTCCCATTCGGACACACGCAGAGCGGGAAATGCCTTCCGCTTAGAAACGACCTCCCAGAGGCCTCGAGCTGTCAGTGAGGTCAACGCCACTAGCGTCCAATCCCACTACGGCCATATGGTTAGTGAATTTAACCACGAGCGCCGAAGGAGAACAAAGGTCCGAGGAGCACTTAAAGCTTGACCCCCAACTTCACATTCACTCCCTGAACAGCAGATTTACGATGCAACCTTTTTAATGAATCTGCCTAATTCTCCTCCCGGGCAGCGTGACATTAACGCATACGTGTAACTCCCTCCAATCTGCATGTAACATTCATGAGCAGCTCGCTGGAGGGAACACGGGAACAGCACGTTTCCCCGCACACGTGAAGATGAGCGGTTATTAATGCACGGAGCATTCGGCACGCGTGTTCTCTGCTGAAGCTCCTGAATGAAGGCGGAGCTCCGCTCGACATCCCAACGACGAGTTTATCTGGTCTGAGGAGACGAGGCGATGGCGGGCGATGGCGGGATAGGCCACGCCTTCTCGTCTCCTGCTTGGCCTTTAACAAATGTCCTCGGCAAAAACACATCGTCGCTTCAAGGTTGGACTTTGCTCTCACGTTGTGACGCTTTTCAATGCTACTCGGAAAAAGTAAAAGAAAAAGAAATTGGGCGCAGGAAGTGAACCTCGTTGAGTCTGTGAGGGAAGCTGCAGTGAATCGCTGCGTGGTTCATTGTGCTGAGAGCTGTGGCCTCGGTGGGTCGCTGCACAGCTCCTTCCTCCAGCTTCTATACATGAGTAATGTTCTCTTCAGAGGAGCCAACCCCGTGCTCTGCTTCTTATATATTTGCATACACACACATATATATATATATATATAAGATCAGCCTGCTCTCCGGTAGGCTTTTCTCTTTGTCTACTTGAAATGACACCCGTCCGTCATTATCACATTTCATTCCTCCACCCTTTATTCCATTTTCTCTCCTCTTTCTCTCTTGCTCTCAGGGGACAGGAGCGCTATGCACGATTGTCATGGCAACAACGGCGGGAAGACAAGATGGAGGAGTAATAGCTGGCCGGGCCTCCTATGCAGGAGGAGATCCTGCGTGTGAAAAGGCCAGATGTTTTCTTCATATTTGAAAAATATAAAACCCGTCCGTTTGTTGGTGAATGCGGACATTAAGGTACTGATTACGCAGATATATTGTTTTTAAGTTTACGCCTCTCTGTGCTCTGTTGACAAGTCCCACAGATATGAATATCATTCCAGGATCGTTCAGCCTCCTTCCCCAGTTTTGCTCTGCGACAAAAAACCCTTTGAACCATCGTTCCTTTTCCCTCGTGAAGCTTCTGGAGCAAAACTAGCCCCCGACCAACCTGCGAGGTGTCTGATGGGGTCACGAGGGTCATCATCCAAGTGTCCACCTTCTGCAACACAACTCAAGCTACTGCAGCGGGACGAATGTGTTGTGACGGCAGTGTGACGTTGGGTTTGTTTGACCTTGTGCTCGGTGCCCCCTCTTAGCAACGGCGAGTCGGATTGATGAGTCACAGAGGAACTGATCGAGGCTTTTTCTCCTCCAGCCGACTGCACCTTGTCCCCCCCTCTTCCTCCTCTTCCTCCTCCTCCTCTTACTCCTCTAAAGCAATCCCCTCATACACGCTCCCTTCGCTGAATTTCCGGTGCTGTTCAGCAAATCTCTCCTATAATCCTCCTCCACTTTTTCTCACAACATGATCCCTAACCTATTTCTCATCCCTTTCACCCCCCCCCCCCCCCTCCCCGCTCACCTCTCAGCTCCTACGATCGTTGTGTGTGAATGATTGTGCGCTGGCTGTCAGCGATCACTTCAAAGGTTACCGCACCGTCCTCAGGCGACGTGGCAGAGTGAGCAGGGTGAGAATCACCCCCCCAAACAAATGCAGCTACCACCACAAAATTCCAGTTTGATCAATGCGACACGTGAGGAAGGACAAAGTCTCAAAGGTCCAACTCAGCAGCATCCTTAGTCATCAGGTGGGTCTCATTCATCCATCTCGCCTCCTTACCCACACTCATGTGCTCATGGACAGCCAACCAACGCGAGACGCAACACGTACCTCTCTGCACCAGCATGGTGACCTCGCTGCCCCGGGGACATTTGCTCAGCAGGTCCACCACCTGATTGTGACTCATGTTCTGGACGTTCCTCTTGTTGACCTCCATCAGAATGTCCCCCTCCTTCAGGCCGCGGCAGCGCGGGTAGTCCACTATCTGCTTGACCCTCTGGCCTCCGCCGGTCAGGCTGTCGGCGATGGTGAAGCCGAAGCCCTTGTCGCCCTTCTCCATGTGGATGGTGATGAGCTCCGGCTGCGTGGCGATGGACGAGGCCAGGTTGACCACGTCGCTGGAGTAGCCGTGCGAGCTGTTGGACGCCGCCTCGGAGGGGCTGCGCGAGCGCGCCTCCCTCATCCCGTTGGCGGGCCCGGCCCTGCTGGAGGGCGAGTCGAACGCCTCCTGCCCGTTGACGATGATCGGCTCCTTGTCCACGATCGCCACCGAGGTCACCAAGCTGGTGTTGGGATCGTCGGGGTCGAAGGGCAGCGGGTAGCCGCGGCACAGGGCCAGGTCCACCATGGATCCGATGGGGATGGACTGGAAGATCTTCACCACCTGCGCGTGGGTGTAGCCCAACACGATGGTGTCGTTCACACTGACAATGACGTCGCCTGCAGCAGAGAAAATGATGTCACCATTGAGAGGAATGAGGGTTCCAGATGGGTTCATCCTCACAGGTGGAACCTCTGGACAAACAACTCACAATTAGTTAGAATCCAGGTTCTTTATTTGTAGGAGTGTGGCGTTAGAGGTTAAAACATCAGGTCTGAACATCACCGTTGTAACAAATAAACTGTTGATCATGCTTAGCGGCGAGTTGTTGAGGGTTATTCCGTTATTCGATAAATTGAAACAAGAAGATTAAAGTTCTTTCAAGAGATTTCACCGACATTGCATGCACCCACAATGCAGCAGAACCTGAGCAACAGTAAGGACTAAAATGATTTCACTTGGGTAAAACACTGCGTCTAAATAAGAACCAGTACAAATATCACTGACATCTTTGGTTATGGTATAAATCTTCTCATGTTTTGTTCATTTTCCGTACAGTCTCAATTCCTCTGGCCTAGTTTCACCAGGCTTTGCATTGTGGGTTATTACTGTAGAGGGGTGTTCTGAATGAAAAAAGAGGGCCCCCTGTGGATGCCGGCGGTGTACTGCACCTGTCTCCATCTTTCCATCCACGGCTGCAGGCCCGTCCAGCACCAGGCTTTTGATCTGCAGGAACTCATCCGGCTCGTCGCCCCCGACGACGGTGAAGCCGAAGCCGCGGCGGCTCTTCTTCAGCTTGGTGCTGATGAAGGTTCCTTTCAGCTCCGCCGGGTTTCTCGTGAAGAAAGGCTTCCCTCCTGCAAGATGAGCCACACATTCCTCATTCCAAAGGAAAAGTCAAACGTGAGCGGCCCGATGAAGCACACACACACACACACACACACACACACACACACACACACACACACACACAGTGTCTATGGCACCCGGGGACTCACGTTTGGCCCCCGTGGGGATGGGAGGTAGAGTGGGCGGGGCCTGTGGGTCCCTGTAGGTCTCCAGGTGGTTCGGCGCGTAGTTCGCTAAGGGAGCCGCCGCCGCCGAGTGCTCCTCGATCCACTCTGCGAGGGCACAATGACAAGGAGGTCATCGACACCAGACCCCCCCTAGCGCGCCTTCACATGCACACTTTGACCCTTCAGTTGTGATTCGCTGCTCGTTTAAATCAGATTCTATTTGTTGTTATTAGTTGTTTGTTGAGATACTTGAAATGATGAGTATGATGACAAGAGCCTTCATACTCTTGCACTCTGCCCCCCCCCCACCCCATTAGACAACTCAACACAGTGCAAACATCTGTATAAGAATGCAAGGAGGAGAGTGTCTGTATCCCTGGAAGAAAAGCACAACATGTGACGAGACGAGCACAGAAAAAACAAATCCTGGTAATAAAGCATGAAAACAAGTTGTATCTTGAGGCGAGACGTCTGAGGAAAACCATCCGCTTTGAGATTTTGGTGAGTAGAATGAAAATATTTGACTACTTTGACTTGTTGCATCTATAAGTTACCATTAGTTGATGCGTATTTAAAACGACGCTTCAGGAAACATAAATGCTTAATAATGCTTAATCCTTCATTTTAATATCATTCTCCCGCGTAGCGTCTTCAAATCAAGGTAAAGCGTTAAAGGGCAATTTCTCTAAATATTCTGGTTCTCTTACATTCCCCTCTATTTTCTCAGATATTATCCATTGCCTCATTTATACAAGATTCTAATAACAAAAAAAATAAGAAATATTCTATTTTAATGGCTCTCTCACTGTTGGGCTGAAGTTTAAAAATCTCTTTCTAACCGTTTCATGAAAAAGGCAAATCAAATGATCAAATACAGAATGACGTACAGCATCTATGACTTTTCAAATAAAAACCTAAAACACCAAAGGACGACGCCGGGGCTTGGGCCAGCTCTTGTTTTGGTATAACTTGCTCCTCCAAATGTGCACTTGGTGAAGAATCTTCCATCTTTCGTTTTTCCCCGATTGCGTCTGACAGAGGTTGAGATTCAAGATCCGTCTGGCCCAAACCCGGGAGAGAGCACCGACACTCACTCACACACACACACACACAAACACACACACACATGAAGAAAGAAAGAAATGGTGCCGCGGCAGGGCAGGAAACGAACCTCGGATATACCGCTCACCTTCTGGAGGCTGCGGCTGCGGCTGCTGTGGCGGCGGCTGCTGCTGCTCCAGGATTTTGCGACGCCGCGCCTCCACCACCGGGTTCTCGTACTGGGTCTTCCTGTTGATGTGACTGGGACAGTGGGAGGGAAGAGTGATGTCATTAGGGATGAGATACTAATGAAGAGAAACGACATTGTTGCCGTAAAATGCAGCCTGGAAAAACGGCACGTTTATTAAAAAGCAAATCCTATTATTTATTTCCTAATCATTTAAAGGTTGTGATGCAAATAATCACTTTGGATGACGATAAAGTCAAATATAAGGTTGATTTCCACATTGATCATGTTTGCAGGGAGAACACGGTAGTGTAAATCGTGGGAAAGGCGGTTATTAATATGTGAGTTACACATTTTATTTGAATGTGGACATTGTGTGTCAAAGAGAAACAGAACTTACTCTACATAGTACACGCCGTACACCGGGTCTTCTATCCTTTCCCATCCCGGGGGCAGCTCTAAAACACAGCACATTAAAAACACATCAACACTTTCACCTCAGGGCACTTTTCACTCTGAACGGCGTTCATTAAACTCCAGATGCTGAAGTGTGGTCACATTTCTGTGGATGATTTCTAGCGTCTGTGGATGTGCCCCCGAGGACTCGGTTCCTCTTCACAGTAAGAGTTGGTTTTGCTGTGTTACAATCGACCTCAAACTGCCCTCTGTGTGTCTCCCATCAATCCCGAAAAACAGGATCAAATGCCAAGAAATATACGACGACATCAAGCGCTGATTTTTCGGGCCATTTGTCTTTTATTTTGGAAAGTTGTTGCCTGTACCTGACGCCTCGTTAAATTATCCCCGTAAAAAACGCCCCGGTTTTATAGCAGAGAGGATTCTGCCAGCAACACTTATCTTTTATGACCATCTAGCTAACATGCATACACAACCACCTTAATCACATCCACCCAGGCTGAAACGTCTGCACAGCTGTGCGTCAACGACAACACACACAACAGGTACCACATGTAAAAAAAACACCAAAAACATGTATTTGTCTGCTTATGATTGTGTGAACGAGACGGCTGATGCACAGTAAGAGTTGAGTGAGTACGGAGTAACTAAGCTGTAAATAAAAGGCTGACGAGAGTGCGCCGCAGCGGGAGGAGAGGTCACGACCCCCCCGGACGCACACTGAGGTGCACACTCAATCGCTCTCCCCCGGGGGTAAAGGATGACGGAGGGTTTTCTACGATGAGGTTACAGAATGAATTGGTTGTGTCCCTCTGGCTCCTTTGGACCACAGACAGCAGCATCACAGGCTGGTAAACATTCAGATAGTAGAGCATTAAAGTCATATTGCACCCAGATTTTAACGCCGGTCAGGTTTTCACATCAGATGATTTCCTTTTATCATCTGTGAACATAAACAACATCACGTTGGTGGTTCCAGATCTAAATACAGATTTGATTACATTTAGTTTCAGTAAAACACATTGTTTTCATCTTTGAGGTCTGAGAAACAAACTCAATCGGCCACTTTGTTCTTCTTTTGTTCTTTTGAAGCTTGCACTTTACGTTACACTCTTCTTCTGTTTTTTTGTCATTCCAACACATTAACATTAACCACAAACTTTTGAAATGCGCCAAAGAAGCCGCAATTTCAAAGAAACAGAAAAACCATTTCAGCGCTCAGTGGGAAGATGGAGGAGTCATAACTGTCGTTTAATCTAATAAAGTCTTCCATTCTTCTTCTTACTGGAAATACACGTTCCCACGCACGAAAATGAACAAAACTTTGCACAAAGGCCCAGTCCTCTGCCGGTCCTGATGGAGGCGCTACGGCACCAAAAAGTAGTAAACTATCAGAAGCAATTGTTAAATCCATCATGCTGCAAAGCGAATCAAATCTAGTTTCTCCCATTTGTTTTGCTTCATTGACACCAGACGTGACAAACTGCCTCTTCACGGCGCATCCATAAGCTTCACTGGAATTAATAATAATAACAACGGACAACATTCTTTTGTCATCGGTAGATGAAGTCTGGTGTATCTGATGTATCGGATCAGTTAAAAACATTTTAAAATGTCGCAGACCTTGGTTTGCGATGTAACTCTGTGGAAAGCCAGCGCGCTGCTGGTCATCTAGAATAAACATGATGTAACCGACGTTATGTTTTAAACAACCAAATCCATTAAAAGAGCTTACCCAGATCCGTCTCCAACTCCTCCGAATGTATCCCCTCTTCTCCAAAATGAAAGCAGGATGGAACAGAGAAAACAAAACGAAGAAGAGAAAAGGGGACGGAGGACGGAGGAGGAGAGGTGGGACGAGGATGGAGGACGGAGGAGATAGGAGGAGGACGGAGGAGATGGGAGGAGGATGGAGGAGGTGGGACGAGGATGGAGGACGGAGGAGGTGGGATGAGGATGGAGGAGGTGGGACGAGGATGGAGGACGGAGGAGGAGGGGACAGGCGACAGGTGACCGTCCAAGAAAGAAAAAAAGAAAGAAAGGAAGACAGAAAACCCCTTAGTATAAAAACAAACAAACATGGATACACACATGTAAACATGTTCTGGATTCTCACCACTTGATGGAGCAATTCTACAATCTGTGTTCTGAAATCACACGACTTGGAATTCATCAAACGTGTTGAGTTGGGAATCATTTGTCATATTTGGTCTTTTTTTTAAAAAAAATTAACTACGCATAAGAAATGTTGAGCTCCACAAACAACTGAGAAAGCCTCCTCGAGGAGGTCATGAGGAGGTCGTGAGGAGGTCGTGAGGAGGCTTACCATCGTCGTCACAGTCCTCCGGCGGCCGCGAGGCTTTGTCCCTGCACCGCGGGTCCATCCATGACGTGGTCTTCGTGTTGTGGCTGAGTGGAAACAGACAACAACGGGGGGGAGGAGGGGGGTCATTCAACGCGTCACGCCTACACGCCAATAAGAACGCGAGCCGCATCGGCGAGTTTACAGAAAGGACAGAAAGGCGCCCCCCGCTGCGAGGAGGAGGGGACCGGGGCAGGACATCGACAGTAAACAACCGTGACTTCTGCCTCTATCGCTAAACAAGCACATACTGTAAATCAGTGATAGCAGAAATGAACATACAAGCTCTGAAAACACACAGCCGTGTCCGGGTGGCGTGCCTTTGCCGTGCTGCGGAGAGGACAGAGAGGTGGAGGTAGTCAGGACGTGATCTCCTTTAGAGATCGGGACATGCAGGGGATTAACAGGAAAGCAGCGGCACCCAGAGGGCTGGGCAGGTTGGGCTGGGGAGGCCTAAAAAAACCAAATCATGGGGTAGGGGGGTTGGGGGGTGGGGGAGGAGACAAGCCACTGGACGAACAAAAGGGATAATTGTGCAGGTAAAATACAGGAGAAAAAAAACACCAAAAATGAGCTGCGGCAGCGTGAGGTGCATCAGGTGCTCAACAGGACGGAAAGGTGCGCCCGGCGCCGCGCGGCTGGCGGGTACATACTCTATGAAGTAGAGCTCGCCGCTCTCCGTGTACGCCATCTCCCAGTTGTCGGGCAGCGCGCCCTGCGGCTCCTCGGGGGACACCTGCGGCTCCGCCAGCGTCTGCTGCCCGCTCTCGGCGGTGCAGGCGGCCGCATTGTTCAGACCGCAGGAGGGAGCGTTGTCGCGGGCGGGGTATGGCCGGAGGGCGCCGCCGCCGCGGCTCTCGTCCTGCTCGCTGGGGTTACCTGCGCACAGCAGAGGAGAGGGAAAGAGGCTACGCACTAAAGATCCTGGGTCATAGCACGCAAGGGGGGGGGGGGGCGACAGAGAAGGAAAAGAAAGAAACAAAGGTTACGTCCGGCGCATGCAAGAGGAGAACAGGTGAAAGGAGCACACATGCTCTCTAATCCCCTCCACACGCCCTTAACTTGAGATGCCACTTCCGATTTCTAGTGAACTGCAAGGGCCCCCAGGAATATGCTAATTCTTTCAGCAACAAACTCTTTTTTTACCCCTGCCCTGTTTTTGTTTTTTTTACCTCTCCACTTTTTTTTTTTAGGCCGGCCCTTCCAATCCAACCCCCTCACCCCTCCCCCCCCCCCCCCCCCCCCCCCCATCCTCAAACTCACTCCCCAGTGCCCAATGTCTTCTGTGGGCCTTTCAGGATTTGATCAAATGCTAATTCAACACTCTGGCAGCTTAGCATGGAGGGGGGGGTGGGGAGGGGGGGGCACAGATTCCTCAGCAGCAAGAGACAAAAGGAAACCATCTAGTGCACTCAATATGCAGGGGGAAGGACATGTCGTCTCCTATTCACCTTTTTAATATGTAATGGAAAGGGGGGGGGGGGGGTTCTGCAAAGATGTACAGAGAACGAAGTGAACAAACGGGAACCCTCGATGTAAACAAGTGCATTCTGGGAGGAGAGGATGCGAGGCCCTGAGACCGCGCCCCCTCCTTGCAGGCAGATGGCGGTGTTCGGAAAAAAAAAGAAATGAAAGGAAAGAAAGAAACTCAGCACCACAAAGGCATGATGTAACCGGCAGACACCACAGAGCGGAGGGGAGGGTGGAAAACACACACGCACACACACACGCACGCACACACACACACACACACTTGGTCGACGCCCCTCACCTGTAAAACTGTTGTTCATTTCCGAGGCCTGGTCGTCATCGTCGTGCTCAGCGGGCACTACGCGGGCGTGTTGCATGTCATTGTAGGACTTGGTGCGCTTCGGGGTGGACTGCTGGGAGCCGGCATCGCCGACGATCACTGTCCCGCCGACGGGCTGCCTCGGCGGCTTGGGGGTCCCGTAGTAGTTACCTAGGCAACGAGGAGGGCATTAGCAGAGAGAGAGAAAGAGAGAGACCGCAGAGGGAGAAGGACGAGACAGGGAGAGGGGATGAAGACCAAATGAATAAAAGAGGGAGCCGAGAAGATGCCGGGAGGAGGCGAGGCGGCTGGAGCGCGTCGCCGGGGGAAACGAGCAGCAGCTGCCGGGGGGGGAAGCAGCAGAGCTCCAGTCGGCGCTTGAGCCGCATTGTCTGGACTGTGAAAGCCTACTGACCACAAAACAATGGAGCGGCTCACAAAACCCGGCTTGTTTTAGCCGCTTTCTTTTTCGACTGATACGGTTTCAGAAAAACACGTTTCTTTATCTGGTTTGGTAGGAATAATGTACCCATTCATTCTTTGTGAGTGCGAGAAACGGAGGCCCCGAGGTGACTCGCAGAGCATGTGAGCATTCAAAGAATCCATGATGTGACCAATAAGCAACGCGAAAATCCTAAACATTTCTCATACAAACTGTGCATGTCGATGCCAATGTGTGACAGTTTCAGCAATTTTTAAAATAAAATGTTCAAACATATTCTTCTTGCAGGAAAACTGTCACACAGCCGGAGCCGCTGTCAAATGAGGAGATTTTTGTTCCCTCGGGTCAACAGGTACTTTACATACGGTATTTGCTTATTGTGAAAGGAAAGAATAGAAGGAGGGGATCTTAGCCTCGTTGCCTTTGTTTAGCATAGATGCAAATGGATCTCTTGAACCCGCCAGGTGTGTGAAGGCTTCCAGATGAGAAAGTCTAAGCCACTTTGAAGTCTGTCGCTTCGATGCAAAGCTTCAGTCAAAACGTTTAGTTCAGGTTATCCAAGGTGGAACCGTCATAAAAACGTTTAGTTCAGGGATTTGAAAAGACATTTAGGCAGGAACCTAAAACCTTTCTGCTATTTTGTTCTTTTTATGTGCTTTTTACTTGTTCATTGTTTTGATATCTGGTTTAAATTTCCCAATGTTGTTAATATTCCTTCAATGTCCTATCCTTTTGTTTTGTTTCAATGCTTTCCAATGTGAGCCAACAACCCGTTAGCTTAGCTTAGCATTCAGACCGGAAATAGCTAATCCCACTCCGTCAACAGGCAAGAAAATCCAGCAACCAGCTGGTCCAACGTTTGCTCCCATCGTTTGTTTAATCCGCAATCAGCCCGGTACAGTGATAAAAGCGATATTGATCTTTTTCTGCCTGCAACAAAGCGAATCAATTCCATATTTTCCAAAATGCCAAACTAATTCCTTAACATTTTATATTCAGCCACAAATGCTGATGAATATCATCTCCCCTTGTTCCCTGTCAGCGCTCTACCGATCACCAGCAACGCTCCTGGATGGCCCTAAACATCTCCTGTGTACGATCACACGTCCATAAAAACTGTGAGCCGGGTGATGAATCAATAATCCGGTCCTCCTGCGATGGTCTGGACGGCCCCGGGCTCCTGTGGACAGGTATTTGACATTGCCCCGCGTGAAAGGGAGAAACGTGCCAACACACAGCGGAACCAGTGCCAAGCAGATTAATGTCGCACGATCACACACACAAACACGCACTAGAGGCTAGACTTAGCACACGCATGCTCTGGAACAAACAACAAAGTGCACACATACACACACACACAGATTTTTGCACACCACGGTTTGTGTTGGTACGAGACTTAGCGCTGCACAACGCTGTCCTAATCAGAGTGAGAGGGGCAGATGTGGAGTGACCGGCTGTCTCCTGAATGCACCCCCATGAACCCCCCCCCCTCCCACCCGTCACGCACAGCATAATCCAAACCAACTGCGCGCACAGTCTCACAGGCGCCTGCATGTAGGAGGACACGAGCGGCGCCACGCTCCTTGTGTCCGCGGAGAATCGGGGCGCTCACCGTCATACGTTCCAACTTCCAGCAGTGTGCCGCTGTCCTCGAGTTCCAGGAAGTCCTCCACGGACAGGAAGTTGTAGTCCACCCCGGGGACCTCTCCGTCTCGAGGGGGGCGGGTCGTACCTGGGGACAGGAGGAAACAACAAAACAAATCCGGTTCAAGTGGCTGCCGTTTTGAATACCTCACTGCGCTTCTGCTAATAGATCATCCATTCTAAGTCCTTCACACGGTGCCCTCGGGCTCTAATTGTCACAGATTTGTGGCACAAGCAATAAAGAAAAGGTGAAGGCGAGGTTAAAGTTGTCCTTTGCTGCTGTGGGCCTCGTCCCCTCCTGGAGCTAATGATTAGTGGTCCGCGGTGGTTTCCGCTTTGTTTTGCGGTAACACTTTGCAGAAGGAAGCTGACTCCAGACAATGGAGACGGAGGCTATTGCGTCTGTGTCTTTACAAAAAGGAGAGGTGAGATGGCAGAGGGTCGATGGACACATCGTAGCACACCGACACCGGCTGAAGGTCTTTAGTCCAGGTAGGATTCTGACCTGATGATAAGGTCACAGGGCGAAATGTCAGCGGATCATGGCAGCGATTACCTTTCCTACCCGAGGAGACATAAATATCACCGCGATCCGTCCAATAGCGTTTGAGACGTTTCAGTCGAACCACAGAACCACTGCTGCCGATCAACCGTAACCAAGGTTACCGAGCTATAAATGTCTGGGGGAAAAAATTCTCACAATCCAACAGAGTAGATGTTGAGATAATAAACCGTTTGACTTCTTGAAGTTGATAGTTGATATTTCACCAATAAGTGTCGAGCCGTTAGTGGTGCTTGAGAATAATCCAATCATCATCTGGGGAGCCTGAATGCGCTTACAAAACACATATTTCAGTCCTTACTAAAGTGGAAGACTTTTGTTAGCATCATCAGCTCCGTGCCCCAAGAGCGGCTGACAAGAAATACTCAAAATAAAAAGCAAATCTCCTTCAGAAGGCGGAGGTTAAAGCTAATCACCGCTTTAACCTTCCCCGCTGTGTTCTATTCTGGGCGAGCCACAGCGCTCATGTTCCACACAAGGCTCTTTCCACTGGCAGAGTTTACCTGAGCCTCACACCGTGCACCACTCAGGGCCCATCCAGCCCACCAACACCTGGTGATGAGCAAGTCTTCAAAGTGCACGGCTCTGCCCTGCAAAGGCACATTCTCCCCACCGCCAGGCCTCCTCCTCCGGCCATTTTGAAAACGACTCTCAAGGTGAACTCGTGAGGAGCAGGAGGAGATCCAGATGAAGCAATCAGAATGTGAGGAACAAAACAACGAAGGGGATTTCATAAACTGACCGTTTACAGCGGCAGCGCGCATGCAGAATCTGCGCTTTGAATTGGCCTCAGAGGACGCGGACGAGATGAAAGGGAAGTTGTCACAGGGCGAGTTGGTCCCGTGGTGGGAGACGTTTCTGAGGCTAAGGGACGCTCTCTGCTGAGCTGTTATTCAGGCTATTCCCCACACTGGAGGGCTACATAACAGAACACTGAGGGCCTCTTTCAACTTCTGGCATGTGTTACGTCATTATATGATTGGCATGAAAAGTATTTTATCTTCACCCAAATAATTATGTGAGTCTAATTCGCACTATTTGTTCATCAAAGAACGACTCTGGAATCATTTGATGATTCAACTTCCTCGTGTACCTCTGGGTAGAGTAACTCGATCTCCAGTTTGTGAAACATTGCATGATTTGAATGCAATATTTTTCTGTTCAGAAGAACGTCATGTTGATGTATTTTATGATGTCACAACCACGGATGCCCGAGGGTACAGTACATCAAAGACCGTATTCAACAACGTAGCCAATAACACGTCCCCGTTTCGGTTTGTGCCCTATGGTGTGTCAACTTCTGCATTTAGGCTGTCGCCATCTTTGTTTCTGGCTGTCGCCATCTTGGTTTCTGGCTTTCGCCATCTTGGTTTCTGGCTTTCGCCATCTTGGTTTCTGGCTTTCGCCATCTTTTTTTTTACTTGGTATCCCCGCCCTGAAGCATCCCTTGCTTTACGGTCCGTTTGAATCTAAATGGACCATCATTTACTAAATGAACATCATGCTGTATTAAAGAAGACTTGAAACTAGACATTGAGACCATAAACTCATGTTTACAATGTTTACTGAGGGAATAAATCAAGAGAGGTCTTAATTATTTTGTAATATCACCAAAGCACAAAGAAACATTTTTTCTACAGTAACTGAGATAAATGTTAAATGATAAAAAAAGGCACCTCAAGCCCATTTGAAGATTATATCCACTGCTTCTAAGAAACAATTAGGACGTTTTGGAAAAGAGGCAGTTGTTGCCGGACAGTTGAACTAATCCAAGGACTTATTGTTAGGAGATCATTCGACAGCTTGTCTTCAGGAGAGTCTGAGAGCTCTCGCTGCACAGTGAGGTCACGCTCATCTCCTTCCCATCGCTGTGGATGGTCCACTGACACTCATCGACGGGCTTTATTCCATCTCTATGAGAAACCAACTACAAACTAACTGGAAAAATCTTCAGTTTTGAAACATCAACCATCTAAGCGGACAAGGAGGACAATACAAAATAAGTGTTTCTTTTGCTTCCTTCACCAAACCACAAGAATAAATCTTTCACAAAGGTTCGGTTTGCAGGCCACAATAAATTGTGAAATACTTGAAATCTAAACAATTCAAACCACCTCTTAAAAATAACCAACCAGCCGAAGGCGACAACTCTCCCTCAAAAAAAGCTTCAATTATTGCAGCACTATTGCGTTGTATTAAATTATTTGTTAGCACTCCTTGTATTCCTTCTTCTTCTTTGGCTTTCCCGGAACAAACACATCTCAGGGGGGAATTTTAGTTTCCTTAAATCTCCATAAAGACGTCACCCTCCATTTCTCAAAAACTGTAATAACAATTAATCGCAAGCGAAAGATCATTTGAGTGATATTTCTTTGAACTGTGGCAGGAAATTAAAATCCCCGTGTTCCGCCGTCTCCTTTGTTTCGCTCTCAGGATATCCGATGTGACGGCCTCGACCCTTCTTCCGCGGGCATCAAATATGCTCCTGAAAACGCCACTCTGGCACACCGCACCCCGGGTCTAATGGTGTCAGGCGGGCGAGATTATTCACTGCACAGAAGGAGACGCGTCCCTCGCACGCCTTGCTGATGGAATTTTAAATCAGCACTTACTCCGGCTCCAGTGCGGCCCAACGGGAGGCGCGCTGCACGCCTTACGAGCAACTCGGTACACAAAGCGGTGTGTCATGTGTCGATCCGGACCATTTCAATGTATGTGTGCGCTTCCCTTTTCAGGCCCAGGGCCATGCTTCAAGTAATTAACTCGCATGTCCCAACGCAGACAACACCGTGCATGAACCACTCAACAAATAACGCACAGAGGGGAGGGATTATTTACACAACGGATTCTGCTGTTTTATGACAGCTTGTGACAGACAGAGTCGAGAGCTCCTCCCTCGGTCACCTACACAAACTCATCCGGTCGAGGCAGAAGGCCGAAGGCCGTGTCGTCACTGCGGGCTGAAATATTTCTCTTTAAATATGGTAAAAACTTGATGGTTACAGTCACAGTTACAGTGTATATACTTATATCAATTCCAACTTTGAGGCCCTTGCAGCACTGTGGGTGGGAATATTGAACAATTTCACCAGGGACTCTACAAGCGTACGTTACTACAATAAATACTCCTTCAAGGATACAAAACATGCCAATTCAAATCTCAACAGACAGTGGTTAAACAAAGACTAGAAAACTAAGAACAAATACCGTAGTCTAGCCCCCTGTTTGCTACTCCCCAGCTGTGGAGTTTCAAAATAAAACGCCTCAGGTGTAGCAGATGAGTGTGTGTGAGCTAAACATTTTCCACCGTCTAAAACAGGAACAAGCCCCATTTGTGCTAAACGCACACATGTTGAACAGGGACGCTTGCCATCTTAGTGAAGCACGTTAGCATGCTTACGTTTGCTTATTGGCACCAAGCTTCAACCGGGGCTAATATCAATTTCATTAGTTTTGCAAGTGTGTTGTCGTGCAAGTAGCATTTGACAAATTGTACTTCATCCTGTTTGGAAAGATGCATGCCTGCACAAAATTTAACACCAATCCATCAAATGGTTGTTGGGATATTTCATTCCGGATTAAAGCGGCAGGACGACAGCCGGACGCCGTGCTGCTCGTGTGAAAAACAAGAATTAAAATGAATAGAAAGGAGCCCCTCTGCAATGTGACCACAGAGATTTGGAATAAATAAAAATGCTAAATTCCTACGAGAAGATTAAGAGCGACGTGATGTGAGTGTTCAGAGGTCCAATCAACCCGTCGTCCCTCAACCGTGACGCGCTGTTGTTGAATATTCACGCAGCTAGCGGCCTGCACAGTGCAGTAGTACAACGTGTATCCGTACACACTAAGGAATGTGTCCGCTATCAGAGATTTAATGGGGCGGTTTATGCCAAGGTTATAAACCTTTTAATCTCTCTGGCTGTATTTGGCCGTTGTTGCAGCTGTAACATTTCAAATCAAAATCAGCATTAAACCCACAGCTTCCTTGTTGTTACCCGCTGCTGTTTATTATGTACCGCATGAATACACCCCTCGCATTAACTTTTGTGTGATGAAGATACACAAATTAGAACTCTACAATATCCAAAAACAAGAAATTACAGATTGATTAAATATTAATCGACTAATTGCTGCAATCTACTTTAGTCATTAGCTTTTGTCACTATCCGGCTTAGTGATCAACGCCCCTCCTTACTTGGTGCATTGTATTACGTGTGTTTCCATGCCTAACTGTATACCCCCCCCCCCACACACACACACACACACGCACCCACACACACAATGCACTAGATTTCCTTCTGCAGTGTAAGGCATATTGCATTTACAGTAAACACACACATGGAAGCGGGTATTAACGTCTTTGCAGACGAGGCCACACACACACACACACACACACACACAGATAAAAGCATAGAAGTGTGCAAACACATGTGTGTATTTAGAGTGTGGACTATAAATAACAGTTTGTGGAAGTCAGCTTCTGACCTCGCTGGCACTGGATAAGAAGCGGCGGAGCGGGGGACATGTGGCCCTGAAGTGGCCTGGATGAGCGCTGTGACCCACATCCCGTCTGCTGATACTGGGCCACTCATCCATCGCAGGAATGGTTTCACCCGACGGTGGACGCTCTGCGGGTTTGAATCCCCGGGGGGGACGTCAAAAAATGTATTGGAGGAAAGTTTGGGTGTTGTTCATGTTCAAATATATCAAGTCAAAAAATATTTTTTTAACAAAAGCTCAAAAATATGTCATTAGCCATTTAGGAAACGTTTAGATGGAAAAATACAAACACGACAAAGAAAACAATTTCAGCCTCACTGACCGGTCGCCGCCTGCCATCATGAATCCCAATCTGATTTATTCAGGTTCACTTTTGCTCACCACAAGCTTTAGAGTTTATACCGGCGCAGAAATGTCACACACATCCCTTTTTAATTTAAAAATTTACCGTGTTGGACATAGTAGCAACCGGTCAATCACAAGGCAGCCCCGCCCTAAAGCCCACCCTGCTTTATGGTCTGTTTGACTATAAATTGCTGTAATACCATAATTTACTAAATGACCATCATAGTGTATTTAAGAAGACTTGAAACTAGAGGTTGAGAACATAATCTCGTGTTTACAATGTTTGCTGAGGGAATAAATCAAGAATTATTTTTCTTTCTTTCTTTCTCACGTACAGCAAACAGAAAGCAACATGAAGTTCCTTCATCTTCTGACTCTGAGAAGTTTGTATTTATCAAATGAGTTGCATTAGTGTCAAACATTTAATCAAGCTTCAGAGAAAAGCAGATTCTGAGGCCATCTGGCCACTGAATCTTTTACAACACACAGAGCTCGACCTCCACTAGCACACAAAAATAAACGTATTTTCCCTCATACGTTGCCCCACATCAATTGACCTTTTTCCACCGCAGATTGTGAGCTAAAGAAGAACTAAAGAGAGCTGCTGGTGCACTAAGCATCTGATTGAAGTGTCTTTTTGGTAGAATGTGATAGTGCCTCTGCCCGAACACCGGGAAAAGAAATAAAGTTGCACTGCGGCCGTTTCTGGTGGGCTGACACAAGTCATGTGAGTTTACACTGAGAGGGGAGCTGTTATCTGCGGAGGCCGACTAAATATTTCATTCATGTAGCTGAGTGAATGTTTGTACAGTCTAAAAGTGGCTCCAACCTGTCAGAGATATCCACATGCAACATCGGGCATCATGCAGAAAGCCAGAGAAGAAAAACACTCTGCTTGTCTTTATTAATTTACACAATATTCCCCTTACTTTGGAAGTTCCTATCATTTCAGTGATTGTTGTTTCAGCTTTCATCTCAAGTAAAAGAAAAAGTGGTCAAGAGGACTGCCACCAAAATAAGAAGAGGGGCTCTGATGACCTTTAGTTGTCTCATCTAGCCGCTCGCTAGCAACCGCCTCTTTAAAGACACTTAAAAGCATCAAGATTCTATATAAAAAGTATTTTATACCCTACAAAAAAATGTTAACAGCTCCTAAGCTTTTATTAACAACAGACCAACAGACATCACTCTATTTACTACATACGTGCATGTTAGCATGCCGATGATAGCATTTTTCTCAAAACCCTCCAGAAAACCTACTTCTGTATTCATACATTACACATATATTGTAAGAAAAAGCACCTTCCCTTTGTACACATTTGTCCTTTGTTAGCTCAGCAGCTAATTGGCTGATGGAGTAAGAACAATGGACTTTCCTTAATCCTCACGGGCTAAAAATAACCTCAACCTGGATGTTATTTCTGGCCTAAAAAAGAACCCTGGATGCAACCCTGTTTCACACTACGGTTACACCCGATGCTTATTGGCCACTTCTCTCTTCATGTCCTATTCTGACCCTGAGTCAGTCCACTGCTACCTGAGGCCGAGCTACCCTGGACTGCCCATGTGACTCCTCGGATACTAAAATAATGTCCAAGATAAAAGGCTGTGAAAGCTGTATTCCGAGGGGTATGTAAAACAACAACAAACTCGCATTCAGTCTGCACACACCGTCAAAAAGGGCAAGGTGAGGAAAACGAAGTGTCCCCCGGTTTTTCCACAATAGCCGAGGAGGGGGAGTGGGGCCTGGGGGGGGTCGGCCGACAGCCCTCTGACATCCGATAGCCTCAATCGCCTTCCTGCTGTTGTTGGTCCGGGCAGCTTCCACACACAGGTTCAGTCAAAACATCTGCTGTTTTTAACCCCTGCTGATTACAAGTGTGAGCTCCCCGGGTGATTGGAAGAGGGGGGGGGGGGGGGGTGGGGTCTTCCAACTGACCCTAAGAGGGTGAGCTAGGGCAGGGGAACGGACATCCCTTCCTACCAACACTGTAATAAATGTCAGAGTGAGTAGACTATCTGAATTTAAAGTGAAAGGGTACCTTTCCGTAGACCTGGGGCGTGTTTCCAGGACAAACACGCGTTCGCCGTCGAGGGGGAAGTGTGTGTTATGAAAACAGAGGCCGAGTGGTGACGTGAGAAAAGAATCGCGTGCACGAGAAGACGGAGAGCAGGGTGGGGCGGGGGGATTAATTAAGCCAATTACCGGAGCAGCATTGATTGAGGCAGCACTTTAAGGCCTCGTCTACACAAGTAGTCCCTTAATACACTGGTCAGACTACGTCAGCACCTCCGCCCGCAACTTACCAGGGGGGTAGGGGGCGGGGGGCATTTGCATCCATCACGACCGATCTACTTAGCGGCGGTTACGGGACTGATGCCGAATATTTGGCCAGGGTTCAGATTATTGACCTTAAGGATGTGTCCCTTTGCATTCGTACCATGCCAGGCTTCAGGGGTCTGCAGCTGCTCAGACGGACAGGTGCTGGAAACAGGTGCTGGACCCCTTTTTACCCCCCCCCCCCCGGCGCCCAACCGAGGTGGGTGTTGGGTCCCAATCCTCGATCCCCCATTGAAGAGGAACGGCCGGTCCATCGGGATTCACCAAGGCGAACGGAGAGGGGAATCGATGTAGCCGCCCCTGGACTAATGATTAGGCAAGAAGCAGCGGGGCTCCAGATGCAGATCAGGGGCCGCTCCGCAGTGAGTTCAATTAAGGGGGAAGCTTGAGCAGAGAGCCACAGCGATTCTTCTCGCCTCGCACGTTGAAACACAAATTCCAGACGGTGCACGAAACAAACGGCGTGCTAACTGCACAAAAACACAGACGCAGCGTTGCATTAAAAGGTCACGCTGACGCACGTCAACACTCTTCATCAAATGTCTTCACAGTATGTCGCACCGTGCTTGGGTTTATGCACTGATACTGATATTATAAAGGAATCAGTGACCCAATCTGTTGTCGGATAGATCGCAATATTTTCAGCTTATTGATCAAAACAACGGTATCGTGGATCGGTACTCGACGTCGAACGATACTAAGAGCACGCAAATATCGCTCTCATCGGTTCATCCAAACTTGAAACAACATTCAACATTTCAGATCAATAGATTTGATTTTAAGATTATGTTCTTCATGTTTTGTTATGTCTTTAAATGTCAAACCTTTAACCAATAGTTCAAAACTATTCTGGTTTTATTCTTATTTATTTAAGGACATAAGACAGAAAACAAAGCTGGAGATTATCACACTTGACTGGGTTGAACTTGTTAATATTTGGGAATGTTTGCTTGAATAATTGTAAACAGTTGCCGACTCATCATTTGAATATAAACAAGGTTTCTAAAAAACAAAGCAAAGTAGGGCTCCTGTTCCACTACCTCAAGTACCAAAAACCTCTCAAACTAAAGCCAAAGTGCAAAATGACATGCCGACCCTAACTTCTTCTTTTATTTGATCTATCAAAGACTCGGCTGGATTGAGGTTCCTCGCTGCGATCGTGTGGATAAAGGGATGATGCAGTTCCCCCATTAAAGAGCAGAAGGACGGAGGACACAGAGGACAGACAATACAACAGGCCATTCTTCTCAGCTCGCGCCACAACACTCCTCGCAGCTGAGTCCCAGCCGCTATTCTCCTGCTGTTCACCCCGCGTCCCCCCCCCCACCCCCACCCCAATCTCTCCCATTTCAGCACGGGGGAGAAGAATGAGAAAGGAGGCAGGGTGGGAGGGGGGGGGGAATGGTGAAAATGAATAGTGGCTATAAGCTGGGAATCTTGTAAAAAACAAAAAGAGAACTTGTCACAAAAGATGGCAGTTTTTTCTCACTCATGAGAGACAACAGTTTATTGTGGAAAAACTGCGATAGAAAAAAAAGGGGGGGAGAGGGAGGTTTCATTCAGAGAGTAAAGCTGAGAGGAGGGAGACAACTCCAAAATGAAGGGGAAGATGTGTCTGACAAACGTATGTTCACACACATCAGCACTGACACATGGTCACAGCACATCGGTTAATTAATACTACAAATCTGCAGCAGCGCCGAGTCTCTTTCTCTTTTAGAGAAGAAGAAGAAAATCCACCTGCCTTATGTCTGTCTGTCTATCCCCCCCCCCCCCCCCCTCCTCCCCCACAACCACCACTACCCACATCCCCTACAATCTAATCCCAGAAGCCGGGGCATCATTCCCCGGAGAAGAAGTAAATGTCACAGATTTACCTCCACGCCGCCGCTCTCCTCCTCCTCCCTGATCCTTATTCCACGCAAAAATATTCAAAGAAGATAAATCCAGATTCTGCTCTCCCTCTCCGCAGCGAACGGTCCACAGATCGCCCGGGTGTCTGCGGCTCCCCCGGCTCGTGAGCTCATTCAGGCGGGCAGCTATGGAGGCAGCTGCCGTTTTTCTTCAAAGCTCCACGAGCAGAGCAAATTAGAGGTCCGGCCCAGCTTAGAGGCTAAGCCATTGTGAGCTATTCACACTCCAGTTCCTGTCTGAGGCCAATGGCTGCAGCCCCCCTCCCCTTCGTGCTCCCGCCCACTCTCCCACCCTCCCACCCTCCCTCTTCCTCTTCCTCTCTCCCTCTCTTCCCTTCTCGTGCTATCTTAACCATAAATTTAGACTCTTGACATTACCTAACACATGGTGCCTCCTGATAAACAGCCGGCTTCAGGCCGGTCTCGTGACTGGGAAAACCTCTCTGGGGAAAGTGGACAAGGACCCAGGACGTGAGATATAAGATTCAAGATGTAGAAGATGGAAAGCTACAGTGTAGCATGTATAGAGCAAAAGATTATGTTGATGTTTGACAGCTTCTAATGGATGAGGAGGGTGTTTGGTTTAGTGTACAAGAAGTGGACGTAGTCACCCATTGGTTTGTGGACCAAACTTTTGAAACCTGGAGTTTGGGATTTTGACCACCGCCATTTTTCAGGAGCGAAATACAACCGTAAGCAGACTAAGATATAGGCAACAAAAATGTTACTTTCATGGACAGAAAACATGGAGAACTCATACTCTGCTATGACTCTAAATAGACCATAATTTACTAAATCAAAATGCTGTATTGAAGACTGAAAAATAGAGATTAGGACCACAAACTTGTGTTTAGATTGTTTACAAAGGGAACAAATCAAGTGAAAAGTAATTTTCTATACTTCTCTAGACTTTCCAAGAGGAGTCGGCCCCTGGTGGCCATTAGAAAGAACGCAAGTTTAAGACCATTCCTTCCTTCGCTTCACTCTTCAGAACTGCAGGCTGCCACCAATGTTAGCGGCAGGCTGGATTTCTTGACTTAATTGTTTTAGGATCTTGGAAGATTAACAGCCCAAAGAAAGCTCCCACCTGGAAGGGCAGGCCCATACCTGCACGGACACGGACGGCTGCCCAGGCAACCTGATCGCGGACCCCCCCCACCGAACTGCCCCGAGGGAGGAGGACGGCAGCGTTCTGCTTGGATGCACATGGTCCAAACTACAGCTAGAAGAATACAAATAAAGGCAGCTTTACCTGCAGTTCTGGGGTCAATCAACAGACGGGTTGAAAGCTACATTCGATACCTTTTTAATGTAACCGTTTAACCTCAGATTCAGGTTCAATGAAAAAGTTTTGTTTGTTTGTGTATTGAATATTTACATCAACTTTGTTGGATCAACAAAGCTAAACTCAGATCGTAGCTTTCCAACATTTTGCAAAATATTGTAATCAAACAAGCTTCATGCAAAATGTACAAGTGAAATTCTTATCAGATGTTGCAGGTATCTCTGAAATGTGAATATTGTCTGTTTACAGCTTTATAATTGGTCAACCTGTACAGTGAGAAGGACTGAGTGGAATTTCTTAGTTTTGGGGTATCTTTTGACAATTTCTAAAATACACCTTTAGAGTAAGAGAAAGATACGGTGAAAAGCACCATGTATGTACAAGGAAAGGTTAGAAAAACAGTCTGCCTAACTCAAATATGTAAAGCACATGTTGTGAACACATTAAACCCATCTTTGCTTTATCTGTGTTGAAGCTAAACTAGCAACATGCTAGCTGTAGGCTCACACGTAATATAAAACCAAGCATAAGTAACCTCATCTACTCTGAGCAAGAAAACAAACATTTACATTTTCCTATTTTATATTCCTAATATTCCTATTCCTCCAGTGGTGTTTTATTACTGGGGACCGGTCTCCGCAAACATTTTTGAACACCGTTGTTTAAAAATTCCTTTTATAGGAATGTGGAACTTTTGAGATGAATTTGAGGAGTAACTGGTTTTTGCGTGTCCCCCTCCTTATCAATAGCCATGTAGTGTAGGACTTGCCCCGGTCTGGTCTTGGACTTCCTCTAAACCACTTCAAGTCTTGGGTGGTTGTATAAGGTCTAGATCGTGACACGTTTTTTTGGCCAAATTGCAAAATGGCAGCATGTTTTTGTGATGGCAAACAAAACACTGATCCACTATTTGAGCTACCAAAAATTCAAAAGAGAAGCAGAATCTGCAGAGGGCACACTGCTCATATCATGATAGTTTTGCTTTAGCCAATTTCAGATCAATATTCCTGGAGGCATCGAGGCTCAGTAAAAACACTTTGGAGCTACAGAATGTGTGCTAGCAAGCCGCCACAGCTAGGGTTGCCACCTTTTTTACAGATAAATAAGGAACGCTACGGACGATATTTGCATTGGATGCTGCATTGAAGACAACTCGGAAAACACGGGACAAACCTTGTCTCGTATTGATTCAAAGAGGGACGCGCTATTTCATGCTCAAATACGGGACGATTTCGTATTTTAAGGGACGGGTGGCAACCCTAGCCACAGCACGTGTGCTAGAGGCCGCAGCATATGTGCTAGCAAGCCGCCACAGCGCATCCGCAAACGAACCATCACAAGACACCGTCTCGTACAAGATGACGCCGTCGCCACATTTGTATTAGTGAATTATTACGGTTCATTCTCCTCCTTCATCGTCATCACCGGTGTCCAACTCCACCAAAAACAGGACGTAACGGTAGCAATAATGACGAGCTAAACGCAAGTGTAAATAGGTTAAGAGAAGCCACACCTGGTTTAATCAACTATCCTGGGGCTCGGGTTTTGCTTCATGTGTCTCACAGCTCGGCTGAACTGTCCCTGTGGACAAAGCAGCTGACCACTGCAGCCTCCTCCCCCAGGACCGCGTGAGGCCTTTCTGCAGGTCACTCGTGGGACACCACAGCGGCCCGTTAATCAGGGCCCGATGACTGTAAACCAGCTCAGGGGTTGATGCGATCACGTCGTACCTTTTCCTAAAGGAAAACGCGATCAAGTGCTTTGAATAACAAAAACAGAACTGTGAGCTTTAGATTCAGGCTCGGGGAGGAGGGCGGGCTCAAGGTGCAGAAACAGAGGCCGTGTTGTTTCTGCTTGAGCGTGAGATGCCTTCCAAATGGGCCTGGAGGAGATTGTCAATAACAAAAACGTCAGAGACCACCGCCTCCGGTGCCGCCCCCCCTCCCCCTCCCCGCTCTCCTACAATCACACTAAAACAAAAAGCAGTCCTTTTGGTCGGGTTGATTCCAACGGCAATCACTTTGTGGCTGTATCTGTAAAATATGCTAAATATACGGCAATGAAAACAAACCAGCACATGCATTAAACATGAGCTTGACACACACACACACAGACACACACCTGTCTTCGTTAACCATTACTGTGCAAAAAAAAAGCACACATTTGGCTTGGCTCCCCCCATGAGCTTTGGAGGCCAGTCGTGCAGCATCGCGCGCTAACGCGGCCGCTATTCCGATGGCGGTGAGCGAGGCTTCGAGCCGTGCGTACGGGGTGGGCAGCAGCTCGGGGGCCCCCGCTCATGCATTGGGGGAATGAATGGCCGTCATTAGCATGAGGCTCCCCGGCAGCACACTGCATTGCAGCGACACACACACACACACACACACACAGGCGAGTGCCACGCTTCCCCCCCAGAGAAGCCCTTTTGTTTGAGCAGCATCTGGACCTGACCTCCATGCATTCGAAGCTGATGACCACCCCCTCCTGTCAGCTCCTCATCTCCTCTCCTATCCTAACCTCCTCATAAAAGCTTGCCCTGCCTCCTCCTCGTTCCCTTTACCCTGTCCGTTCTACACACACAGACCCCCACTCTCCCCTTCCCCCTCCCTCCTCTATCTGGAGGAGCGCAGCCATCTATTGCTCCTTGAAAAGAAGGTCTGTGTACTAGTGGGCCTTACACAAAGCCTGCAGGGTGAATTAGAAAACCAAAGAGGAAAAAGCACCAGGGCTACTGGCCATCTGTCCCTCTTGGTTGGACGTGCCCGCTTCGAGTGGGCCTGCCCCCCCCCCCTCTTCACCCTCGCAAAACTCCCACCTCTACCCCCACCTCCCCTGATACCCTTAGCCTATATACATCAGCCACATACACTCACTGTGTGCCATGCATACATCACAGGCTTCGGATGGATGTGTGTGTGTGTGTGTGGGGGGGGGGTAAAGAGAATAAGGAGCTGCCACTTGCCTGGATGCAGAGCGAAGCCCCCGGAGCCAGCAAATCAAGCTGTAATCCCTTCCTTTGTGTCAACGGCAAACAGAAAAAAATTGTCTCCAACAATGATTTCCCCGAGATCGGCAGCGGAGTGGAAGACAAGAAACCGAGGGAGTGAAGGACAGCGAGTAAGGGAGGGAGATGGAGAGCGAGCGAGGGAGGAAGAGAGAGAGAGAGAGAGAGAGAGGAGGAGATGGAGAGTGAGAGCAGCGGCGGCGGGGAGACCGCGGGAGCAGCTAGAGTGTGACAGAGGGAGGCAGCGGTCGCCGCCGAGCCACAGGGACACTGACACTCACTGGAGGATTCCAAGTGAGGAGAGAGGGAGAGATCAGTGGGGGAGGCAGGGAGGGAGGATTGGTTTGCCCCGTGTCTTTAAAACGCTGGGATGCAACGGCGGAGAGAGAGAGAGAGAGAGAGAGAGAGAGATAACCCCTCGTCCCCCTCGAAGAGGCAGCTGCAGACGTGAGGACAGCAACGAAGAGAGAGAGAGGCTTCTCTTCATCAATAGTGACATTAGCCCCACGTGATAACAATGGCCATCTGTAGGAGCAGTGAGGGGAGAGGGGAGGAGAGAGAGGGAGGGGACGGGAGGTGGTGTGTGTGTGTGGGGGGGGAAGGGGGGGGTCCTATATAAACACATTCACACACTCACACACACAGGGGGGAAAAAACGACCAGTGGGGAAGGGAAAGGTACCTGTTTGAGTCCAGCAAGAGGGAGCAACACATGTGCTCTGGATGGGGGGGTGCAGGAGGACAAAGGAAACAGAGGGCAGAGAAGTGTGGCTTTTATTTGCCTGCTTTTTGTCTTTCTGCCTCGTCACGCCAAGAGAAACATTTGCATGTGTGTGTGTGTGTGTGTGTGTGTGTGTGAGACAATAAACAGGCGGTGGCAGCGATAGCAGGTCAACAAGAAAAGGGAGAGAGAGGGAGGAGGGACAGGAAGACAGAAAGGCAGACGGAGGGGGGGAGGCAGTGTAAACATTTCAGTAACCTGAATGATGGTCTTCTTTACACAATTTGGGGACAAAAAAAGGTGTAAAGCCTTTTGGACGAAGGTTAAATTGCTTCTACAAAATCAAACGATGCTCCATCTCTATGCTCATTTTGTCCATGTCTCTACTTGTCTCATGGGCAGTCTTTGTTATAGCGTTTGTTTGCATTTGAAAGCTTTGAAGCTTGTGGGTGAGCAGTGGGAGATCTTTTAGGTGAGTTGAAGGAAAACGATTAACATTATTGGACTGTTTAAAAATTGAAATATCTTGGATGAACAACCCGAATGCTGAATAGATCCTTTCTATGCAACCAAATATTTTACAATTACATTTTGTGAAAGGGTTAAAGTATTTGATGTTAATCTTCTGGACCAGACCTGGTAAAGACCTGTCGATCACAAAGTAGCCGCGCCCTAAAGCGTTCTCGGCGTTATGATATATTAAACTTAAGTGGAACATATTTTAATAAATGAACATCATGCTGTGAAGAAGAGAGATGGACACCATGAACTCCTGTTTACAATGTTTACTGAGGGAATGAATCAAGAGCGAAGTAGAGTAATTTTCTCATAAACGTCTATGGGAGCAGAGGAGTCGCCCCCTGGTGGCCAGTAGAGGGAATGCAGGTTTTAGCTACTTTTCTTTTCATAACCAAACAACGCGGCCTACCGTTGGCTTGTGGAGGACCTTTGAAGGCTTGTCGAGGTGAACGTATATGTGAGTTGTTCTGGACATGCTTTATGTGCATTTCAGAGGTGTTACTGTTTTAGGTCAATGAATCCAGTAGGAAGAAAGTGGGTAAATTAAGGGGAAAAACATGTAATCCCTTTAATCTGGTGACCCTACGATATATATTGAGCTTTTTTTATTTAGTTTACGTTAGAACACTGGGCACGAGGAAGCCTCTCCGTCCCTCCCAGGGAGCTCAACACGCTCATACCGTAATCAGGCAAGAATCTATTTTCAATATATCAGAACATCATAATCCCAGGTCAGGGTTGAGGCGGATTTACCGGTCACATGGCCGAGCGCAAGAGACAGACCGCCGCAGATTGGACAGAGAGGCAGAGAGTGGATGAGCAAAGAAAAAAACAGTAATCTAGTCTATAGAGACACATTTTATTAGGGAGCAACGTAATAGTGGAGAGAAAAACAGGAGGAGGTGGACCTGTGATCCTTCTGTTGATTAAATCATGTCTGTGCATATGTGTGATAATCAAATTAATTCCTCAGGGGGGAAAATCTCTCTCTCTCTCTCTCTCTCTCTCTCACTCATCCAGCTTCTGCCTTTTAAGACACTTGAGGCTTCGAGGCCTTCGTGGTCACCACACAGCTAGCGTGAAAAAGCTGTTGTAACGCAAACATGACAGTCGGATGAAAACCGACCCGGACGCCGTCCCCTGACGGATCTGACCGCTTCGTGGCGTAAACCGAGCCCAGCCGTGGACGGGGGAGGGGGGGGGGGGGGTTTGGCTCGCCTCACACTTTCTGTGTGGCTCACAGTAACGTGAGACAGCAGCAGGAATGGCGCTCCGGCGCGAGACCCGCGCGGCTTTAATGGGCCGTGAGATTGAAGCGATTTGTTTTGTCCGTTGTCACGGTGAAAAGTGTAATGCGGCGATTTGTGGGAGAGCGACGGATTAGATTAAGAGGAGACGAGAGGGATGAGATGGAGAGTGTGTCGTTGGGGTGGAGAGGAAGAAAGGATGCTAGCTCGTTCAACTCACAAGGCACGGCGTGGCGATACAGATTGGCCCGGATGGTCTTCTGCAGCTCGTGGTCGGGGGAGGACTTCTGGAACCTCAGGCTCAGGTAGTGCTTCAGGTCCTTGTTGAGCTTGTGACCTGGAAACAGCCGACAGAACGAGAGACAGCTCAAAGAAAACCTCCAGGAACCCGCTGGTCTCTCCAGGTGCTCTCTTCAGACTTCAGGTGGACCAATGCTCCTGGACACCGAAAGCGAAGGTCTTGTTTGTCTGTCTCAGTGGACTTGGAAAAATGGAGTATTCCTCAAAGACAAGATTATGTTTACAAATTAATATAATGTTAAAGAAGTCAAACGTATATTTTAAGTCCATGTGATGCAACAGGACTCATGTCATTATGCTAAGATTAATTTTAATTGCATCTAATCTTAACTCAATCAGGCTCTCATTGAGATTAAGATCTTTCCAAGGGAGACCAAACAGCTGCACGACATACAGGAATACAAAAAAAACAAAAAAAGAACCACGTCCACTGTGACCGTTCTATGAGGTTATGCAACGTGAGAAATACCACCTACACACACGAAAGCAAAGAAAGATGCTCTCCATCAGACAGGGTGGTTCATTTAGAGGGGCGGGTCTGGATAATTGATTACAAGCGCCTGATTGGCTGGACGACAGAGGCTTACTCGGCCTTCGTCCAATCAGAGGCGCAGACGCTGCTGGCCGAGTTTGGCCACAGCCCCGGCCCTCACAATAGGGCCAGATGGCCGGAGCTGGCTCTCACGCCAGGGTCTCATTTAGGGCCATTTAATGATCTCCAAATATATCATCCATGTCTGGGAGAGCTGGCGAGCAGCTCTTGGGGGAGGTGCCGTGACCTGCTGTCGGCGGGGGGGCGTTTGTCCTGGCTCGGTGTGGTGGACCTCTCTCTCCACCAACAACCTTTTCCTACTTTGGAACTAATAGGAATTTCCCTGCGGATTGAAATCATTCTGTAATATTCTTCTCAACAGGGAGACATTACTACAAATACTGACTGAAACATGCGGCGCCGATCATGTGCAGCACAGAAAGACACACCTAAAACTACAAAAAGGACAAAGAGATATGAGATATGCTGCCTGAGGTCCCTCCTGATACGTTTGTCACATTCATGTGTTTAGCGGTCATGAACACAGCTAAGCTAACATTAGCATAACCATGAATCTGACTCTGCTGCTTGTATTTGCTCCTCAGAAGTAGAGACCCCGGTCGGCGGTCTACTTTGCTGTATTTTTCCGTTCTTCCACACACACACACATACACACTGTGTAATTCAGTGCAAGCAAAGCACTGTCAGGTAATTGTTACCTAGCAACCAGCGAGTGCTGACGACCATCATTACGGTGCCTGCTAGGCGAGCAGCAGTCAGATTGTAAAAGAGAAACACACACACACACACACACACACACACACACACACACACACGCCTTCTCCCAATCCATCCTCTCCTGCGATGATCTGATTTATACGAACAGCTCTTGGTCCAAAATGAAATACGCCCCGCATACATTAGTGTTGTGCGTGGTGTCAGTTCTGCTGGCTCAGGCGCCCCCCCCCCCCCCCCCCCCCGAGATAAGGGGCCGCTGTCGGGGACGACCCCCCCCCCCCCCATGGCAAGCCCAGGTGTCACGCTGCATCAATGAGAAAGTCATCAAATATTCAATATTTGTGAGGATGAAAGCGGTGTGGATCAGAGATTACAACGGCACCGCTGTGTGTGTGAGCGTGTTGCAGCTCGTGCGCCTCTTGCTTAGTTTGTTTTATCACAAACGTTGTTTCTCTGAACATATACAGAATTTCTAGTACAGATGGACTGGACTTGAAGCACAGAATGAGCTCCTCTCTGATAGTGGATTCTTGGTTCCATGTGATGTGTTTTCTGTCCGAGAACATGCTCCAATTCCTCTGCTTTCAATTCATTTTGGGAGTTCGGCTTTAAAAAAGTATTACATGGTATTTGAGATTTTGGAATAAGACAATAGCTTTTTTTTTTTTTTGTTCTTGACCCATTTTGAGTGTTTTCCCAGCAGCGTGCAATAAAAGGAAAAAAAACAAAGCTTTGGAATCCAACAAAAACAACCAGATGTGGTGAGAAAACAGGAGATTTGGTCGCCCACAAACACACAAGTGTTCCTCAGATTTTGAACCAAACAATTGAGCATGAAGAGCCCTGAATTGTGTAGAATAAGGTTATTACACTAATTCACCGACTGTTTCTCCTGAATGTGTCAACTGTGCTGATATACTTATAAAGTTGTCCTATAGTGAGGAATTATACAACAGAGACTTCATATGTTAATATGTTCAACCAAAGTGCATCTTTCTAGTCCAGTTTACAGTTTCTTAGCCAATTGACCGAAAACCCAATTTAGTTTTCAGCAAAAGTGCCACTAATTAAACGTTAACTAAAATGTGAATATCTGCATGTTGTCGGAGCTTGCTGTGCCTTCTGCCTGTGGAACTGCAGGTTTGAGCCCAAACTACTCAAATAAGTCACCGTGGCCTCCATGAAACTGTCATTTTTCATGTTTCTCTGCCGTTTTATTGATCCAAAGTGGAGCGCCGCGACCCGATTCTTTCTGCCAGTAAAAACGGTGAAAAAAAACAATAAGATGGATCATTCGAGGCAGGACACTCCTGATTCTCCGTAACGATGAAATCACACCATCGGGGATAATCCGAGGCCCCGGAGAAGCTGAGGCATGTTTCAGCTTTTCAGTTTCCTGGGAGCTGGCCTGTGACTTTCTTTTTTTTTGTTGAGGCGGAGCAGAGATGTGTGAGGCCCTCCTGTCGTTTTACAGATAGACAGAGAGTGAGACAGAGAGACGGGTTTAACCCAAATAAGAGTGGATTACACACATCCTCCGTGCCTGCAGTCGGCATTACACAACCTTAAAGGTGCAGTGTGTTGGATTCGGTGGCTTTTGAAACAACTTTCAAGTCACAGAGTCAGAGTCCCTCGTGGCTGTAATGAGAGTTTGGTCGGCTGCTTATAGCACTACATTTTAATATTGTATGTGCGGAGGCTTAAAATACGCCCAGTGGGCTTGCATGCCTCTTCCTGCGGTGTGAAAGGATGCATATCTGTGTTGGTTCTGTATTTTTTCAATTGTGCAAAATGAACTTAAACTAGTGTATGTTCATCGAAATGCAGAAATACAGAAAAAGACACCGACAGTAAAAACTTTAAAGCACCAAACGATATCTCGCCCCTAAGAAACAGATGAAAACTAACGTTACTCGGGGTAACAGCATTTTAGGGATCCACTAACTAACGCTCGTAACAAAACAAAATAACAACGACTCTTGTTTTCAGGTGATTAACAGAAAAACATACGTATTAATATTATACTCACTTCCCCACTGAATGCTGCACACTGTTCCTTTAAATCAAGTTACATCCCTCTCACTTTGTGCACAGTGTGTGTGTGTGTGTGTGTGTGCATGCTCTCATCCGACGACATAGCGTTTCACACATGCTCGTGTACATTTCTTTGCACATGAAGATAAAGATTAAAAAAAGAAGGTGCGTTTTAAAGGATATGCTATCTTACTATGACTTGAAAAAAATATATGTTAGATGCTTTTAATCTCACACTACAAGAGATTTAAAATAGAGAAAAAAAGATGTGCCAATTGAAGAGGATTTCACAAAAATAAAAAAGCATACCGGACAGCAGAAGTGACACAGACATATGGTGGTGTCTGCTTGAAGCCTGAGCAGCGGCCTATAGAGAGCCACACGACAGCTGCCATCGCTACGAGCCGCTGCCACTTCCTGTCAATCAGTTACCTGCACATGCACACAGCTGCTGTGAAGTTTTTGATCATTTGTTCATATTAAAATCAACAGCAATTGAGTGAATATTCATTTGAGGAAATGTCCACGTGTGTGTGTGTGTGTGTGTGTGTGTGTGTGTGTGTGTGTGTGTGACGCTCTGTTCAGGTGCTGATTGGAATTCATCCTCAGTCCTCCAGCTCAACACTGCCCTCTGTGTCTCCCGGGCCTCAACACTGAAAGTCGGCCTCTCACAGAAACTGTTGCCACGGCAACCCAGGACCCGAAACCAGTGAGCGGGATGAGCCACTGCTGTGGTCATTATGGGCTGCTGCCCTCCAGTGGTGGATCTCAATTCTATAACAAGATCTAAATATTAATCTCGGTTGAGCTAAATTATGAAAAAGCTATCATTAAGGATAGTTTTGAGGTTTAATTTTTTTTAATTGTATTTAACGTTTTTTTCTTTTTTGACCCGCATTATTTTCCCTTGTATGTAAAAAAAGATTTCCTAAACAATAGGAACCAACTTGCAGCTCCAGTAACTCGTCCCTTATTTCTGAACACAATCTGTGTAAACGTTTTGATGAAGGCTCTGTTAACACGTTAAATACGTTAGCATTGTGACACACACACACACACACACACACACACACACACACACACACACACACACAGACACACAGACAGACAGATTGATGATGAGCTCTAGTTTTGAGTCAGGCTCGTCTGGTGTGTTTCTCTCCCCTGGAAGTAGCAGCTGACACAGATTAGGTGTTAAATGACATGCAGGTTGCCCTTTTGTGAAGAGGAGAGCAGCCAATTGGGACACACACACAGACACACACACACACACACACACACACACACACACTGTGTGCTACCTAATGAAACACCACCTGTAGTGATGACAAAGGATTACAGCGCGAGACAAGACGCCCCCCCCAAGCTAGATCCCCACACGAGGGTGTCGGGCGGAGGTGACCCCGTCCAGGTGGGAGTCTCCACGGACTTGATGCAAGTGGTACCAAGTGCTTTGAAGAAATTGTTTGGAAAATCAACCTATTTGGCTTCTTTCTTCTTTTAATTTCCTGCACTAGTACACTTAAAAATGTCTGCGCACTGACCATCCTGCAACGTTCATTTGAACGTGAATGTCCATTCTTCTCCCATTTTATTTCCATGGCTCAAAAAATGAACGAGGTACATCTTATTTTCTAACTCTCACCGAGAAGACTTCCCAACATTTTCTAAACTACTCCTCTGCCACTCTAAGCAGACAAAACACCTTCTCCGATGCTTGAGGATTTCACAAGCCAGATTTCTGTTATCACATTTTGATTAAGGCGGCTCCACTCTGTCTGCATCCTTCTATCCGATGCGGTGCTGTGGCACGAGAGGGGCAGCAAACTCAACACAATTGCATAGTCAAAATCACACACTGATTGTCCATAACAGTTGCATTTCTACAAAGCCGTTCCTCCAGATCTTTAAATTGCCTTGTTTGTCTTCGTCCCGAGCCATCTTGAAAGAAGGCATTTCCTCCTGAGGACAAATCATATCCACGGAGTAGGAACTGGAAACGCTGATTCTTAAACAGTAAATTCCATTGTTTCAGCGGCTTCCTGTGGGTCTCAGGACATCCCGTCAGTCAACACTGGACTCTCTGGTTACGGATGAGAGCCTTTATTCATCCAGCACTACGAGGAGGGGGGGGTTTCAACTAACAAAAGCAATCAAGTGCTCCGGCTCCCGGTGATGGGTTTCATGCTCTGAGCTCACTTGCTGCAAAAAGTAGCTGCAGATCTCCGGCTATTAACCGGCCATTACAGCTGAGAGCTATGGACAGCCGACACGTAAATACCGACTTGAAATACGGATATTGTAGTTTTTGGTGTTTTTTTGACCGCTTGGAGCTGTATCTTTCTCAGAGGCCTTCAATCACCCTTCTACGAGTCGTCTAAGAGACTTCTACGAGCCTTCTACGAGTCTTCTATGACCCTTCTTCGAGTCTTCTATGACCCTTCTTCGAGTCTTCTATGACCCTTCAACGAGCCTTCTACGAGTCTTCTATGACCCTTCTTCGAGTCTTCTATGACCCTTCTACAAGCCTTCTACGAGTTTTCTATGACCCTTCTTCGAGTCTTCTAAGAGACTTCTACAAGCCTTCTATGAGCATTATAAGAGCCTTCTAGGAGCCTTATGACAGCCTTCTACGAGCTTTCTATGAGCCTTGTAAGAGCCTTTAATGAGCCCTGCAGTCAGCGTGGCGGGGCTTGAGAGCAAAACACATGAATCCCAGAGAGGTCCGCCAGGCAGTTCTGGACCTCTGATTCTATACAAGCACAACCACAAGCAGCCACACCCAGAGCAGCTTTCTTGTCATTACCAGACCACAGCAGTGTTCAGCTAGAAGCCCAATATGGTCGTCATATTTGCATCTGTACTCTTAAATACTTCTTTGACTGAATTACACATTTTATTAACAGACGTCCAAAGTTCATCTTCTTTAAGTGTCTGCTAAACATTTGCCAAAGTTTAGGAGATTTAAACCCACACTGGTACGTCCATGGTGTGTCAGGGCCCCGTAAACATGCTTCTGTCCACAAAGTAAAGGAGTCATTAGCACTTATTTGGTTTTTGTTCTTTGTTTTGATCTTAGCAGTCCCCGTGGACAAAAATCGCGCACCAGACCAATAACAAGTAATAGTACATGGAAACTATTTTGAAGGTGGTGGTCTGGTTTACTTATCAAGGTGATATTTTGGCATCAGTTTTACCAGTCCCTCACAGCTATTTCAGCTACCTTTTAAGTATCTCAAATCATCATCCACACCGATGCATTCAAAGTGCTCCTGGGGAATTTAAAAACTCTAAACCTGAGAGTCTCCCACCATATGTTAGTGTGAGAAGTTTCAAGTTTCACAACATGCTGGTCAGCGTTTATATTTATTCATTGTTTCGGCTTCTGGCACAACAACACAGCTCTTGAATGCCATGATGTAATCAACACAAGGTACGAAATATCAACGGTAACACATGGAGCGATCGTGAACATGATGTATTAGTATTCAGAGAGCTAAATGATGAGCCACAAACAGTAAAATATATACAGCCCACTCATTGAGAATATTTGTAGTTTTAGAAATTTTACTATTTTTACGTTTGTTACATTAATTGTTGAAAATAATTCATCATTGTAGCTCTTAACACAAATTGTAAGAATTAAGTTGCTCTTTTTATGAAAGACCCTGTGGTTTTATACAGAAGCGCAGGGTTCATGCGAGGAGGCAGGTGGGCCGGTTCTGATCCGGTTCTCCAGCGCTTTTGCTGCTGAGTCAGTCAGCAGTGCATGATGGGAGAACTGGTCTGAAGGAAGAGTCACACACACACACACACACACACCGAGGCGGGCAGAGGCGGTGTGTTCCGCTCCAGTGCGCCGCATCTGTTCAGTGCTAAATATAACCAGAGGAACCCGGGCCGACCGCTCCCTCCGCGTTGCGTTAGCAGCTGAGTAGGACGAAGGATGGAGGAAGAAAAAAAGGGGGGAGGCGGGGAGGAGAGAGAGAAAAGGTTGTAAAGACTAAAAGGAACGAGTGGAAGCTTGAGGGGGGAAATGTTGAGAGGAGGGTCAGTATACATCCCTGATAAACACCGATTTACTGCCTATATATTCGGAATATATTTGAACACAGACGAAACATGGGAGCTATTCCTGTCAAACACTGAAACACCAAACTCAACAGACTCCAGATGGCAGGATCTCTATTCTTATCCCCCGGGTTCACCTTAAGAGTGAAAGGAAAAATACTCCTCCTGTTTGCAAAGAAGAAAAAGCACACAATGAAGCTATTTTTAATGCGTCCATTGTGTCGTTTTTCCCTCCCGTGGGCCACACGTGTAAAAAAAGAGAGTCCTCCCCGCCGCTGATGGAGAACATCAAGCTTCAGTTGGCATGCGAGCACGCCATCGGTTCTAACCGGCTGCCTCTGGTAAATGTCATTGCCTGCCTGTGATTAAAGGCGCGTGCGTCTTAGACGGGAGCCGGTATCCACGGGGCAAGAAGACGGAGATGAGATACACGTCCCCCACCCTCCCCCCCTCTGGCTGCAGCAGGTTTGAGCGCCTCACACCACGGGGACGAGGGCGCCATCGCCGGCCGGCTAACATGATGAAACTCACAATAAAGCAAGGGGACGAGAAATGATCCCATTAGGGCTCCAGCTCCAGCGCGTTAACATCTGGATGAGGGAGTGGAGTGAGGAGAAGGCTTTCCGTGGAGCGCAGTGAGCGATAGTTTGTACCTTGAGGGCTGTGATGGAAGAGGCTTCTCGTTTAGGAAAACGTGCAGAAATGTAAAACCTCAACCTAAAAGAGTAAAATGCTAAATCTGCCTTTCTACCGGAGACACAATGACAAAAAGTAAAAAGATATTTCCCTCACAACTTAAAGAGACGTTTCATGTGACACAAGCCCTGTGAAACGTCTGGGCATCATTGTGCTCCGTGAAGAGGCTAAACTGAAGCATTCGGTTTTAACTGCTTCACACTGCGTCCGCGTGGGATGGTAAGACTGAATAAACCATCACATGCCTGACCTTCAGACTGCAGGAGCGCGCTGACTCTCCGTCACAGCCGGGTAACGCCACACGCCGAGAAGATTGCGAGACCTTTGAGATGAAACTATGAAAGAAGATAAGCGACGGAGACGCCGCAAGAGAAAAGGTTAAAAACTGCATGTGAGGCCTTTTAAATAAAGACGCAGCCACAGGGGGGCGGTTTCATTACGCCGCGGTGCCGAGGGAACAAGGACTTTAAAAGAGGCTTTCCAAAAGGTTCCAAGGTGCTTCCCCCCAAAACATAGCAGTTTAAGAATCATTTACAACGGAGCTGATCAATAGATTATGTTTTGCAGAAAATATATCTGAAAAAAGCTCCTAAACAACAGTTGGTGGTGAAGTAATGAAGTAATTGGCGAGATTGCAACACATTAGTTGTCAGCTAGCATCTTAATGTCAAGTCTTTGTCCTCTGACACGTTGTTCAATCAGAGCCCGTTGTCACCCAACGCTGGCGATTCAATATTATGCAGATTCGTGAAGGGATCTGACGGCACGACATCAAGAGTCCCCAGTTTGATAAATGGAGCCAGATTCCCATTTGGTGTTTCTTCTTTCGTCGCTCCTTCCGAAGTCAAGGATATTGTGCTTTAAATGGTAAAACACAATGAGTAACGCCTTCCTTCCCACATCCTACACACTGGTGACAAATCCACTGGTGCCGGAGCGGAGACGACAAATGGGCAGATTCCAAGGCCGGGCACGGGTTCAAGGCCTAAAAGAAGGAAGGATGTGTATTAATTGAGCCTGGACACATTGAAGACCTTGTGTCTTTTTAAAAAGCGTTTCCTGGTATAAAACCTGGCAAACCAGAACTGCTCTTCTTAATCATGTGTGTGGTATTACTTTAACATGAACAGATGACATTTTAAGGCTTAAAACAATCTGCCTATTTATTGAAAAACACAAAAAGTTGCAGCTCCAGGATGAACAGAATCACTAAATAAAAGTCAGTCTAGACTACCCAACAACCAACAAATGTACTTTTAACTTGAGTCAATGAAATCCTTGAACTTCTTCTAAGGTGTTTGACTCCCGTAGAAAGCACAATGCATTTGCATTTGTTCGAGGGCCTCACGTTTAACGGTGTTTCCAACAAAGAAAATCATTTTGCTGTCCTCGCCCGACCTGGTCTCAAAGGTATCTGTCTTGTCAGTGCGCCCGACCGCCCGCCAGATGCTTCCGACAAACAGCTGCAGTCCCGGGGTCAACCCCTCCCTCGGTGGGAAAACCTGCACTGTGTTCTATCTGCAGGAACATTTACCTTTTTTAGCTGTCGGTGTAGACGTTTAAGTCGGATCGCGACGGCCTCGGCCGCCATGTTTAACCTCCCACTGTGGCTCTTCATGGAGAACAGATCTGGGTCTCTTTCAGAGTTACTCGAGTTGGGCGTTCAAAGTCAACGCCAACCGCTCGAGACGACTGTTTCCGTCACTTTGTCAGAAGAGGCTAAATTTACTCTGGAGACGCGGTGATTCAGAGGGTCCCAGCTGGAAGGAAACCAGCGTGTGATTTGATAGGCCGAGGCACGTGTCGCATATGGTAGATCTGCACACGAAAGCAGGCCAAATAAGTGAAGGGAAACAGCGTTTGAGGCTCACGTGATGCGTTCGCTCGGTCGTGAGCAGAAAGGCAGACGTGTGCTGGCAGCTGAAATGTGCTCTCAGCTCGCTGGGCGTTGTTCCTTCTGTGAATGGAACATCTTCAGCTTTTGGAGTGTCGCTCGGACGAAAGAAGAAACTTCAAAGAGTCATCTTGGACATCTTTCACAGAGGAGAAATCCTTTTGGCAATTATCTCACTGGCTTTAGACATGTTTGACTCTAGAAATGTTTGAGGTCCAGGTCGCCAAAACAAATCGCAGAACAGGCTTGTTAGGTCATCCGGTTATTTCCAGGTTTTGAAATAAAAAAGCTGGTAAATGTCAGCCTCCCTCTATGAAGAGAACAACCCGAGAGCACAGAGACGTTACAGCGTAATGGATTCTGAGAGAAGAACTGAAACCGTCACAGCGGCGAGGGGGGGGGGGGGTCAATCAGCCCGGGGTGCTCAGATCAGGTGATCAGGGGCCGCGAAACACTTAAACTCTGAGGTGGTTGGTTTTTTCTTATATCGAAAGCTTTTTTGAAGCAGCAATTGGGGGGTGGGGGGTGCACTGGACAGCAGCTGGTCCCCTTCACTGAGACAAGACCGCCGTGACCAACTCAAACCACAACACCCCCTCCTCTGGCCTCGTGACGCTGATGAGGATATCAGATGGAGGGAGATGCTGGAGATGTCCCTTTGCTACCTGCCACGAGGGAGCAGATATACGACTGAGGGCGGAGGAGACGGAGGAGACGGAGAAGACGCCGGGACACACAACACCAAAGTGTGTGAACCTTCTCAGACCTGTTTGAAGTCGTCAGGGGTGTAATTTAACCTTTTCCCCGCTCTGTGGATAAATACCTCCGGGATCAAGATGACGGGAAGAGGAGCCGGGCTCCTCTGAACCTGTGAGATCAAAGCGGACTTTGTCACTGAGAGCTCGGGTTTATCTTGTCGGGTTTCGTTGCCCCGGGTTTATGTCTCTGTGAACCACAAGGAAACCGAATTGGTTATCGATGCAATACAACAGAAAAACACCATGTTTTCACTCACAAATGCTCCAATTCGTCAGTTATTAAGGGCCTTTGTTGTTGTTGCAAACAATGATTTTATAAATAAAAGGTATCTAGGAATGCAATATTTAATTTTGATCATGAGCTGGTTTATCAATTATTATTCCTTTAAATAATATTGACCCAGGGGGTAATATTTATTTTATAAACTGAGTAAAACAATTATACAACAGAAAATTGCCCCATTTAACAACTTCAGATCTAAGCAGGCCACAACAAGCCCTCGTCAGTCGTTCATCTAAATCCACGGTTCTACCACTAGGGGGCACAGTGCTGGACACATCTGCAATACACAGCTGGATGTGTTAAATAAAACAGATCAGAGATACAACGGTAAGTATTCTGACCTCTTCCAGGACCGAGCTGCATGTTTCCTGAAGTTTGCACTGAGCTTATCGAGTGTGATGGCCGAGGTCTTTGAGAATATTCCAGGAAAGCTACTTCAGGTGGAAACATTTCCTTAAAGCATCCCTCGCCCCTAAAGTGTGGCCCACGAGGCCTGTGTGCGTCAATCCCTCAACCCGGTAGCTCATTAACAATAGAAGGCCTTCACAACCTGCTAAGCACGGATCACGGGCTTATTCAAGCTTTTCTGCACCACTTACTTACGATACACGTCGATTCGTTTTTGCCGCTGGATGTGTAGTCAGAATAGAGTGTCAAGGTATCAGGCCGCAGTGCACGAGGGGTTCATCTACGCCAGATTTAGGAGGATGTCTTGGCAAATATAGAATTAAGAATGAAGATGCTTTTGCAAGTAAATAATGACGTGAAACGGAGAATCCGTCATTTTGTTAATCTCACAAACTGCTCCTTCAGATTACACTGATTATTTTTAAGTAAGTCTTCATTTTGTATTGCAAACATTTAGATGAGCACCAGGCTATTTCCTTGGAGGCAGATTTTCACTTCTACAGTCCAGTCTGGGCTCGTGAACAGAGGACCTTTGGGAAATTGAGAGCGTTTCCGACACCAAGCTATTTGGATCTCGAGGAAGGTGTAATTACGACCCACAACAAAACCACCGCAACAAAACCGAAGAAACAGTCCGAAAGCCGGGCGCTGATTCAACCCGGAGCCCCATAATGTTGCGTAATCCCCTCCAGATGTTGATTTATCTCGGCCACGTGAGACCCTCTCTTGCGTTGCACATGTGTGCGACGGTAGGAGTTCGAGTAGGTCGGCAGAGACAATCCGGCACACGGTCACTGCAGCCGGGGTGGAGGCGGCGGATTAGCAGTCGGCAGAGGCTCGGTTTCACTGCGGAGTACGTCCTCCATCTCTTCCAGCCCCCCTTTACACACCAGATCAACGGTTTGGTCCGAGCCTCCCGAAACATCACAAAGTCAAAATGAATCCTACTAAACATGTCATTTCAAACGTTTGGCCCGGGGATGGCCGCGCATGCTCAAATCAGCCCGCCGCACTCGCAGTGGAAAAATGGCTGCCAGTCTGATGGCGATTGGCAATCAAATCAAATTAAATCCAATTAAAATGTCTGGCTGCCACCTAAAGAACAGAACCAGCTTTGTTGTCATAGCAACATTTATTGCAGAGATGAAAAAAATGCAGTATATAAATGTAATAAAATATAATAATTTAAATACACATTTAACATATATACCACAGTATATATATAGACAAAACAATGGATAGTTGGAGCTGTTAAAAGAGAATAAGAACATATTTTTCACCTTGACTTTTTTATTCATGTTTTTGTTCCATTTGGATTTTTGTGCTTTCATGGGAGCGTTTTTTTTCATGTGGGAGTACAATAAAATAAGCATCTTCATTGAAGTGCAGTTCGGGTTGATTTTGCTTTGGAAAATTGATAAAAGGTTTCTGAGTTACTACTTTTATCAACATCAATCGCTCACTGCTTTCAATGCACAACAAAGCCGTAAAAAGCCGAATGCAGACAGGACCGTCCAACAGAACCCTTATTCTTATGATTCAGTCGATTAAACACTATTTCTCATTGATGAAGTTTGTGGGTCTTCTGAAAATCATTCAGCATGCGGCTCCCGAAGTTTTTAACAGACGTGACTGAATGGAGAGCAACCTGTCAATCAATTTGAAGCAATAGGAGTTACTACACATGTAACACGTTTTGCATCGCTTCTTATTGCACATGCATTGACATTTACAAAACTCTTTGTGGGTAACACGAGCTGGAGCGTGATGTATGCAGACTACAAAAGAGAAGAACATGCTGTACTTTGGAGACCCGGGGGCTCTCTTTGCTTCTTACTGGTCATGTGACCGACACGCGCTGGAGGAAGTACTCAGCAGTACGGACACGGCTTTACTTTCCTGTTCCTCTAAAAAATGAGATATGCACATCCTGGGGAACAAATAAACTAAACTAAAGATTATTAAATCACCAACAAAGTAACTTAATTGGTATTGGTAGGAAAATATTGTGAATAATTGCTGGTTTTCTGAAACCTTCTGTAATGATCTTTTGGGTTTTGGACAATAATAGACACCTGGAGACGTCACATTGGCTCTTCAGAGGCCGTTTTGAAAACACAACCGTGAATGATTGATCACGGAAATAATAAGCAGGTTAACCGATGACAAAATACTTGATGCATAGCTACAATTGCAACACAATACGAGATTAAAAAGCACATTTTCCCTGTAAAAACGGAGCAAACCCTCTTTTCGGTGAGGTGAAAACGTCCGATCCGAGTTCACAAATCTAACATTTGATGCCAGTTCTTTGGTTGCTATACTCAGTGTTACAGGCATACGAGGTTTGATGTCCGCCCCAAAGTGACCATAAACATGGCTGCAGTTGGCTGAGTGGAACAAGTCACACCGAAGTCTTACAGCACCTGAGGCTCAAATGATGGCTTGAGTGTGGCGTCATCGCTCCTTCGCTGCCTTTGTTAGCCACGTTTGCCAATCACTCCACCACGAACAAAGCAAACATTCCAGTGTGTGGAGATCAAAGTTTACACGTTCATTTTTTCTGCCTCTCAGGAGTACAGATGGAAAATAGACTTTTGGCTAACCCCCCCAGCGCATTTAGAGAATTATTTTTTATTAATCAGAACTGTCCCCTATCAAATAACCCAATAAAAAAGGTAAATACTGCTGCCTGGACCACAGAGTTAGTAAAGAGACGGTGGATGTGAAGGAAGAGTCAAGGAGCAGAGCATTCATGTCACAAGCTGACAGGCCTTTCAGAGACAAACTCATGCACTCGGTTGCACTGAATCAAGACTGACAAAACCTCCACACTGGGGAAAATATATTACGAAGCCGCCCCGTCCTGTGGATGAGTGTGAGTGTTCTCAAGGACGCACAAAGACCAGACGCATGAAGACCAGACACACAACGTGACGCGATCTTCACAGAGCCGTTTCAACATGGAACTATGGTTTGAAACAGAAAAATCGTTAACCATATAGAGTTCCTGAAGATCTAGAGCCCAAACAAAGGGTTAAACTTGGAACCATCTCTAAAATATTTCACCCAACAATTGCTATTTGTGAAATATTCCACAGAGAACCTTTCTATGGAGGAATAGTCACTAGAACAGTTTACTCAAGTGTGCAGTTACTCAGGTGCAGGTGAATGAATGTCCCGGCCTGGAGGGCAAAAAGTCAGTGGGGACGTAGCCGTAACCGTAGCAGGAAGGACTATTTGATGTACGAAAGGTCTGGATGTTTCATCGGGTTCTACCAGTGACCTCCTGGCCGCACCCCTCAGGAATGCCTGGCATCCAGCCGGCCGCCACGAATCCCTCTAGCGAGATCTAAGGCGACCAAGGGGGGCCCTTTGTCACGGAGATCCGACCCGGCCAGACCAACCTCTCATCGGAGCACCGTAAACCTCCAGACCTTTTGGTCCCCGGGGGGTTTTCTGTTTTAACTAAAAGATAGGAACTCAAAACAACAAGTAGACGGTCTACCGAGTTGTAAAATAAAGTGTCGTTCACACCTTTTTGTGTTTTGTATTTTGGGGCAAAAGGTACAAACCGAAAAAAGCCTCAACTATAAACCAACAAGTATTCTGATAACGTTTCAATGACCCGGGGGACAAAGTCTGCAATTTGACAGCGAAGCACCGTTATCAGACGCTCACTAAAGTAAAGTCAAGGGACAAGAGTATTGACGGCAAAACCTTTCCAACGTGAGCTGGATTCGACCGATGAGGAAAGATAATCGCTGCACCGCTGGGTCAAAGTCAAAATATGTCTGAACGCACTCCCTCTTTGCACTTTAACCCCAAAATGATGCCAAATGATTGAACTACTCATCATTTACGAGCGCCTCTGTCAGCAAAGCCCGAAAGATAGACATGAGACGAAATAAATAAAGCTAATATTCTAAAAGCAACAAACTTACCAGTAACAAATTTTGGACTTTGGACTTGGATTTTAGCGTTTGGTTTGACTGGTTTGAATATTTTTAGGTAAATAACACATCATTCCCTCACAGTTTTAGGATGTTAATTAAAACTCAACACTCATTCCACCTTTCCACCACAGGAATACAGCTGCATTCGGGTGGATTTCTTTCTGAATTCCTTGGCAAGAGCAGCACACCTGTAGGAGGGAAGGGGGGGTGAAGTATAATTAACACAGCGACAACCGGCCCACCCGTACACAGCAGCACAGTGATGCCTCCCGTAATGTGAACCTAGCAGACTGTGGCAATGGGTCAATCTCATCACAACACGCAGGGGGAACTTCCAAAAATAACTACAGCTGTTTGTTGTTTGTTCGCACGCTAGATTTGAGAAATGGTCCCGTCGCAAAATCCTCAGCACACTTTAAAAAAAGAAATGATCAAACAGCTCTATGAGTTGCAAAGAAAGTCCAGACCCAAAGCCTGGCCCCCAAAATGATCATTGTGAATTTAAAACAACAGACATTCTGCTACCAGATGTCAAGCAGGTGCAATTGTTATGGATTCTTTTGAGGAAGACAAGCACCCGTCCAACAAACTCATTTGGGTCAGAGAAAAACAAATATCCCAATATATTTACACCAAATACCTCGATACCAGTATTGCATGGTTGTTGCTTTCAGAAGATATGTACACAATGAGATTTAATGACTGAGAATCAGTGAGTTTAATCTGAAGTAAAAGCACAACACGGCCCTTTTGAATACCAAAATATAGAATGATATCTTAGATGCTGTTTGATATTCCAAATTATTTTCTTGACATTAACTGTTTAAATGGGCTGATTCCTTTCTTTAGAAGCAACTAGCCGAAACATCCCTGGGGGACCAGACAACCTTTACTAAGTAGAACACAAATATTTCATTATAAATCATACTAGAACAACAAATAGACAGACAAATAGATTTCATATTGGGTTAAGTGAGGTACAGTTGTAATTTTGGTACAACATGTGTTGAATTGATTTATTCCCTTCGGCCTGAGGGGCTGAAAAAGTTTCATACGTGGGAAGAACCTGTCAGCAGACCGACAGTTCCAGTGTCTGTAAGAGGCCTATACCGTGACCCACCCCCCGCCCCCGGGTCTGTCCCCGCAAAGGGCCCTCGGTGATGCTGAGGACTGAATGAGGGCATGAGGACTGTCGGAGCTGCTCCACATCAGCCCTGATGTGGACGAGCAACGCGCGCTCCTCCGCCCTACTTCGCGCATCACCATGTTGTTGGATGAGCCCATGCTGGCAATTATGAAACAACTTCCCGTGGGACTCTATGGTGCACGTGTGTTAATCTCTCTCTCACACACACACACACACACACACACACTAGTGGGGACCTTTATCGGATTCTCTTACCTTGACGCACAGTTTTTAACCGGACGGGCCCCCTGCAGCACGTCATCACATTATAAATGTCATAGAGGGGTAATCCGGACACTGGGAGCCCCTCCACCTCCAGGAGCAGCTCCCCCACCCGCAGTCCGCCGTCCCGGTAAACCGCGTCCTCCTCCACCCGCCCGACGTACGGGAACTCTCCGTTCTCCGCTCCGCCGCGGAGACGCACGTTTAGCTCCCCGCGCGCATTGCGCGCCACCAGGCACTGGTTCACTTTGGTGCTCCAGTGGTTCCTCCTCTGGAGCGCTTTGGACATGGTGGACTCGGGTCCCACACGCACTTACACACACGCGCACGCACCGAAACCGCCGCTACTTCCACGGAACGCTGCAAAAACCGGCCGATGCATAGCAAAGTAGTCCCAGCGGGCGTCTGGGTGTCATTTCCTCCCTCCTCCCGAGACGTGCTGCCCGGCCCGGGGGGGTTCTAAAATCCAAAAGGGCTTCGCTTCTTCTGTAGTTTCCGCATGTCTGTGTTCACGCGCTCCAGTCCCTCCAATAGACCCTTCTTCTCAATACTCCTAGAATTCAGCCCCCCTCCGACCCTTTTTTTTCTAGAAAACTTTTCCAGGACGTAAAAACAAACGTTCACCTGTCCCGCGAGCGGCGGCTCCTTTAAACAGGTACCGAGACAAGTTCATCCCGGCTGCTCCTCCTGCCCAGTGGGTGGAGGAATGGTGTTGGAGAGGGCGGGGCGCATGCGTCCAGCTGCTACTGAGGGAAAATCCTCCCGCGACCACACACCTACCCGAGTCCTCCCCGCACGCGCTCCGAAACGGATTAGAGAATCTCCGCGTCTAATCCCCCCCAGAGGCTCCGGTATTTAGACTTAGTTCATAGATAAGTAGTGGAGCGGATCTGGATGAGGTCGCTGGTTTCCCTCCAAACCGACAGCAGCTGTGGGACAGGCAACTCTCTTTTCATGTATTTCTATTCACTTATTCATGTTGGACACGCTTGGAAGTGTGTGTGTTTGAGGTGGGGGGGAGTTAAGAGTGTTCAGTGGTAGGTAACCTGCCACTTACCACTAGATGCCGCCAACGTGCACACGCTGTATATAATGTTTTATATAAATGTTGAATGTAAATGTAAAATGTTCAGTTTACATGTCCGATTGAACCTTACAATATTTACAGTAATGCATGCAGCAAACCACCGAGCGGTGTGAGGGCAAGGAGGGAGGACTTGGAGTTCAGGAAACAAAAATACTTTAATAGTCCAACTTTAAAAGGAAAACTCAAAATCCCCCAAAACTCAAAACCACTCCAACAAAGAAAAGCAAGAAGGGAAAAAAACAAAGGCGACGCAAGGACCTGACAAAACGACAACATACACTAAGAACTGGCCTGGCCTGGCCAGGCAGCGCGTCAGAGGCCGTCTTTGTTTTCACGAGGGACAGTAATTGTCCGTCCAAACCTCCGGAATGCAACGAGTCCACAATCAATGCGCGGCAATCAAACATTAACCAGCGAGTCAATAAAAGACCCTTCAAAGGTACTTCAGGCTCGCTGCTCACACCTGAGGGACTGGAGGTGTTTCTCTCACTGCTCACCTCGCTATTCACTTTGTACAAACTACCTGTCCAATGCATGACATATTTAGCAAATAGTATAAGGAACGTTCCTGGAGAAGTGAGTCACATCGGGACAAATGGCCTAGTTCCAAAACACAACAATATTCTGCTCAGAAAGTTAAAAATCAAAAGCTCAATACAGGCCAAGAGGTCATTTTCATGGTTGCTTATTATTTATTCAGATAAATGGCCACCAGCAAAATGTGAGGCGAGGTAGACAACGCTCGACACTTCTGCAGAAACGGGATTTTAAGTCAATGTGCTGTTGTAATGTGTATTTTATATTGTTGTAAATGAGGATTTCTGAACTTCTGCTTCACAATAACGTATTTTTGGGTAAAGATGTGACCTGCAGCGTGACCTGCAGCGTGACCTGCAGCGGTTTAAAGTAAACATCACCGTGCCAGCCAGGGGAGAGTGTGAGTGTGTGTGTGTGTGTGTGTAGCCCGATGCCTTCACTTACCTTCTTGTGCATGTGAGAGAGATTAGCGCAGTCGAACAGCTGGTCAGTGGAGTTCAGAAAGAATTAGTTCTGTTCCACAAGGAAAAAAAAATACCCACATGCCCCAGCGGGGCATCGCACACATGCTGCAAGTATTTGTTCATAACCTGAGAAGGCTTAGAAACCACTCCAGGTTGTGGAATACAGAGAGATTAACTCAGAGCATTGTGAGTTTGTGTGTCGTGTGAAAACATGACACACAAACTCATGCACACCTGCGAGGGATCAGATGGCTGCAGGGTTTGTTAAATAATGAATCCTCTCAATCCAACTGTCTTTCTTGAGATGCAGAGAAAAATAAATTCAGAATGTGATGCAAAAGAAAATTGCACGAGGGAAAAATAAATTCGAAATGCTGCCTAAGAGTAGAGAGGGGAGGGAGGCAGGGTGAAGAGAAGAAGGATGTGACACCGATTCAAACAAAGCCTCGGGCCAAAATAACGTAGGACCTGCCGGTTGCGAGGATCATCTCGACCCCACATTGAAGTAAGTAGGGCATCGCTGAGGTCTTACGAGGGGGAGAACTCACCATGACAAAGCAAATGGAGGTTGTCAAGCGTGGGATATTTTACTCTGGACCCCCCCCACACACACACACACACACACACACTCCCAGCGTGCTTGGCTGCGGGCATCGGAAAGCAGGCCGTCCTCGTGCACTGGGCCTTCTCCTTCGCTGGCTCTTAACCGCGTCGTGCACAACAGGAGCGGACAGCGAGCAGCGCTGAATTATTCAGGCACGGAGATCAGACTGTAAAAAAAATAAAGAAAAGGCCGAGTCGGTTATCCGTGCAGACTTCCCACAGCGGTGATCTGTGTGCGATTCGCTTTGCATGTCTGCAAACGACCCGCCAGATGTTGTGTGATTGTGTGAAAGTCCGGATTCTCAGGGGATTATCTTGCACTGTGATGGTCTATCACCATTTCCATCGTTTTGTTTTTACAGTATTTCACCGTTTTTACAGTATTTGTTCACAAGCCAACTTCAAAACAACCAAAAGCTGAATCATGGTCAGGGGTTCCCAGAATGCACTTTGGCCTATGCTTTTCTATGCCTATGCTGATCTCTCTCTTTTGTTTACCTGCTCAAACATGACAGGCCGATACCTCGACTTTGAGTGAAAAACAGAATACTTCAGACAGCCAAATATTTCATTACCATCCACAAAATGTGTTTAAAAGACACAAAAAGGGTCCAGGCTGAGCTACACATCAAGTTCTCTCATCCAGAGATGATCAGAGAGAATACCGTAAGCAGACATCTCATTACTTTGCAGAAGATTTTACCTGAAAAACAATCGCCGCTTACAGGTTATTGCGTCACTACTAATTGAATCCCAAACTCCCATTGTTTCCCACTTATGAAGTGTGACGACTTATGAAGAGAGCGAGTACCTTTGTTGGGAAGCGTCACACACAGACACATTCTCTGCCGTCATGGCGACTCACCAGTTGTTCCCTTTACAAACATTCCACTCGACCATCACGGTAGCTCACATCTCCAGTCAGACTGATCAAACATGAAATGGGAGAGATGACCTCAACAGTTTATAGAAAGGTCACAACATTAACATTAAATCAAGTTAGTAACACAACTAAAATCTTGTATGTATAATTCAATTGACAAAGACACATTTTGGATACATTGAAGGTTTCTTTTTCACCAAAATTGAACCATTTCTCGTAGATTTAGATGCACTTTAAAATACTAAATACTAAGACCAAAATAATTCATACTTCCACATTTGCTATTTTAATCCTTCCGTGAAATCTCATGGGCTTTGAATAACAAAATAAAAAAAGGGACATTTGTGCCTTTGAGGTAAACGCGATTCACCTGATGCCGACTGACAGACTCGTAACAGAAGGTGGAGCTGCATTGCATGCGTGGAAGCAATGTGTACGATGTGCTGCATTCAATGTGTTTTATATTTAGAAACCAGAGAGAAGTGAAACTAATTCAAAGTCTCCACAGCTTGACTCGTGAGTTTGTTGCTTTCTCCGAGGCTGAAGCTGCATCTCAGATCGATAGCTGAGATTTCTTGTGTGTTTCATGTGTTCTGAGCGTCATCACACATCAACAGCACCCAGCAGTGACATTAAATCTAATTCTAACATATTGTAACATGATTTATCATTCTACTTAACAGTTCAGTAGCTAACAGTTAGCCTGATCACTCTCACTTAAGTAAACTCATGGAAAAATGTGAGCAAACTTCTGAAGACTCCATTATCTCCAAATGTGTTGATGCTTGACAGGAAGTCCACTTCCACATTGATTATCCATTTCCGGTTTTTGTGAAAAAAGTCTATAATGCTACATGTGGGAAGTGCTGAGCATGGTGAAATGTAAATAAAAGTACTTGTACAACACGTCAGGTGTGGCTTGAGTCAGTAACATTACGCATGTGGACATGTGTTACCTGTAATCTCTAATATTTATTTAATTAAAGAAATTACTTTAGGAAACACTGCTTAGAGCTGCAAGTTTATTGATGCATAAAATGATTAAACATTAAAATATGTTGTCCAATAACAGATAAAATGTGTAATTAAGATTGGACGGGTCCTCGCTACTCCTTGCACGTTGGGGCACTAGCCAGATGGTTAGAAATGTGGTCGAGGACGCCTGTGGTGTTCGCAAGTCAGTGGTGTCCAGGCTTGGATTATAATATGGATTTATAGAGGGTAAGGGTGTCATGAGAATTGAGAAATATGGAGCAGTTTAGATGAAGTCTCGAGTTGAAGCCACTGTTCCATTTGTTCTCTTTTCTTCTTTGCCACGATTTAAGTTTTCATATCGTCTATCATGAACATCGTCAAAGGTGACATTCTTTCTGAGTAGATTGTGATGTCTTTAGTAGAGCAGCAATCAAGAGCCAATGTAAATCTGGATGAGCTGCATAAGAAATACAGTTTGGAGTTTAACACCAGTCATGTGGGAGACTGCAAACAGTGGAAGAAGGTGCTATGGTCAGATGTGACCAAAATGGACCCTGAACCCTAAACTGCCCATCATCTTGAGAACCCCATTGAGCACATGATCCCAACATGGAATTATTGAGGTGCTGGCACCATTTCACTTTTTATATTGGACCTATTCAATGAAAGAGATAAATATTATTAAAAGGAAACAACCAATACTTTCATGTTCATTCCACTTCAGGCAGTGAGTACACATCACCATGGTGTGACTTGGTGATAACCAGGACATTCTGATGTACCAGTCCAAAATAAAAGCCTCTCAAAATACCATATAAATGCCAATTTCCTTCAAAATCTATCACCAGACTACATTTGGTCATTTTCAGATTAGGTTTAAATGAAAACAATTAAAGCAGCGCCCCCTATTCTTCAAAAATAATAATAATAATTCCTTGAAATACAATAGGTTCCTCTACGACTAGTCGTAGGGAAGACCCTAATGAATGCTAAAAGCTTTTTTTTAATCATAAATGAAAGAAAAGATCACTTGATATTAAATAATAATCACCAACGTACTGAAGCTCAAAGACATCAAACTGCTTTTTCTGCTTTTCAAACAAGCCTCCATTCAAAAAAGGAGGAGATAAAATGTACAGTTAAAACTCAAGACCAACATTTGAATAAGTAGATGGAATAATTGGCTCTTTTAAAGACATATGATGTATTTCCTTTAAATTATCTGCTGATTAACTACAAAATATTGTCTCATATCAGGAAAGAAGAAGTTCACACTATAATTACTCAAAAAGACAAAGATGTGGTTTTTCATGTTGTCATCCGTTCCTCTGGTTCTGTTCATGCAGATGTTTTTATCCATCTGAAAAAAGTTTAAAAGATTATTTAGGAATAACAGGTGTAAGTGTTGTGTTTGACCTTCGCTGACTGCTGGTAGTAATACACAAGTACACTCAGATTGTACTACATGGTCTGTTGTACTTGAAGTACCTGCAGCTGTTTCCATCCACATTTTGGTAATCGCTCTCCTCTGGTTTATCATTCGTCCCTGTTAGAAGGATCAGATGAATGCATGAAGAGACACTTTATTCTCCTTTATTAAAGCTCTGCTGGCCTCCAAAAGCATCTCAACTACTGCAGGTTGTTCCCTTATAGAAGTGTTCACATTAGCTATCAATGTCTTTAAGCTCAAACACAGAATCTGTGACATCATCGATACACTTTGTCTTTAATTTAAAGGATGGTCGCCCAGTCACTTGATCATGTGATTCTAGTATTTAACAGCTGTGTGATGAACACGCAGGATGTACTGCACCATGTTCAGGTTCTTCAGAGCCTCTGAGTGTTTCATAGACACAAGAACCACCTGCAGAGCAGTGAGGATAAAGACGAGGTCATATCAATAATTTGAACCACTTTGTAGGAATTATATAATCTTCTCAAACAGATAACCAGAAATGGAAATGTTAGCATTAAAGTTAAGAAGACAATATTAAATAAATCAGGATTAAAGCTGACCAGGAAGAAGAGAAGCGTAATGTCCGTCTTTAGTTTCACTCTGGTTTATCACGTGGTCTGTAGCTGGGCTCCGATTGGTCCTCTGAGACCTTGTGGGTCCAAAACATGAAGTGAATACAGAAGATTTAATGAGGAACATGTAAAGTCCTGCTGCCATGTTCAGAGTGAGAAGAGAGGCTTGTACCAACCTGCTGAGGCTTGAAGCTGAAGAAAAAAGTTTCACATTGATCATTAATTAGTGTGTGTAATAATATCTGTGACTTTGACTTATTTCAGTGAAATCAGTCTCATATCAGAAGGAAAAGATCTCACCTTTTGACTTTCTGTAGCAACACAGAAACAGCAGCAGGAAAATAATCAGTAAAACTCCAGAAACCAGACAAACAACCAACAGCACGAGAAACACAGAGCGTGGTGCTGCTTCTTCAGGATCTACACACAAGTACACAAAAAAACCATGAAGAGATACACAAGTAATAATAATACATTTTATTTATAACGCACTCTTCATCAACAGATCTCAGAGTGTCAGAGCCAGAAAAACACACTTAAAACAAAATAAAAGCTGGTAAAAACATAGGTACTAATGTGTTGTAGTACTAAACAAGTACTTCAACACATACACTCAATTACACACACTATTCACCTTTCACTGATGCTCAGGTTACATTTTAATATTAAACAGGAACATTTTTAAAACTATATTGTCTCAAAAACAAATAGTTTATTTTAAGATAACTTCTAATTCAGTGATACCTTTTCTAACTCAGACTAACACATGTTACTAAACTTGTACTCACATTTCATTGACAACCAGCTGTCTGCTGAGGTCAAAGTCTCCAAACCTTGAGGTGATTTCCTTCCTCTACATTTATAAAAGCCTTCATCTGACTTAGTAACTGCAGAGATAAGCAGCTCCCCTCTCACAGCATTTGGGAGGAGTTTGTCATTTTTATAGAAATCCACATTATAAAGAAGGTTTTCTGTCCTCAACTTGCAGCCAAGAGTGACCGAATGTCCCTCAGTCACAGGACGGACAGGACTCACCAGGATGACATCACCACCTGTAAAGAGACCAGAGGACAGGAAGTCAAACAAGCTGATGTGTCACAAGGATCGGGCTGGCGCAGGTTGCAGGGAGGACTCAAACGCAGGAGTTCCAGACGTGCTCTTTATTCCAAAACACAAGACTCACTAAACAGAAGAACGTGCACCAACGGAAACTGACGTAGACAATGACGCGACAAGGGACAACAGGCACACAGGGCTTAAATACACAAGGGAGGTGCAGGTGATTGGACACAAGTGGAGACAATCACGCTAATCACAAGACAAGGCAGGAAGTGAAGTTAACCCAGGACCACAAGGAACATGAAACTTCAAACTAAAACAGGAAGAGGGACCAAACCGTGACATGATGTCCAATGACCAGAAGACATTTATAGTTTACATTTGTTATTCACATTCATACAGCAGCTGAGCGAATGGCTGCATTTCATGGATGAAAGAGACGGTCCTTTGGTGACGTACATGCTCACAGTAACATTTTTAATTAATGCTCAATATGTGGGAGACAAATGTCCACTTAGTGGCAGTGAGCTACATAATGGTCTAAAAGGGAAAAACTGAGGCAGATAGCTCTACAGCTCCTCTGGTTTAAAGTCAATGGTGGACGTCTATGGTCATAAAGAGGAAAGTAAACCACAAAGACATGTTGGATAATACAGAGAAAAGATACTGCCACAAAATAAAAATGTTAAATTGTTTGTTGAAATAAATATTGATTTAAACTCATCATAAAGCCACATTAAAAATGTCAGCACTCTGTAATAAGATGTGTAAATACTTTAGATATAAAAACCTTTAAATTAATATAAACTCACTGTGTATAGTGATGTTGGCTGCATTGCTGAACTGTGTTTCAGACTCACACCAGTACACTCCACTAATCGCCCAAGTGTCGTTGTTGCATGTGGATCCAGTAATTTCTCCCCAGATAGAACAGGATGACACACGGCCATTTTCATCAGCCTTCATCACTCTCCACTCAGTAGAGGTTCCCTCACAGCTCAGTGACAGTGACTCTGTGCTGAAGTGCTGCAGTCTGTGAGGACTCACTGTGAGAGACGCTGCTGGATTCACACCTGAAGACACATCATTAGGAGACACACACAGGACAAACAATTTCAACACAAAAAGGACATTTATTCCCTTGTGCAAGAATATAAAAGTCTGAACAAACTCACCTCCAGACCAGACAAACTTCACATCACTATACAGGGTGTAAAACACAGGATCTCCTCTTCCAGCCCTGCACACATATCCTGCTGTGTGGGTCTGTCCATGAATAATGTAGGAACCCTGTTCAGTCCCAGTGGTGCTACCAGGTAGAAGATCATAGGTGTAGTAGGGGTAGTAGTAGGTTGACAGATCTGGAACAGCCTTATACCAGAAGAACCTCCATCCTGCAGACGGAGGTTCAACAGTGCAGGTTAGAGTCACTGAGTCTACAGGACTCGTCCATGATGGGGACACCGTGAAGACAGGCTGAGGGACATCTGTTGGAAAGAGGTTTCACAGAAAAAAGACGTGTTATGATGAGTCCTTGGTGGATTACTTTCACTGCTGATGTCCTCCATCTTTTTATCTGTCTTCAACTGTGTTAAACAGGTGTTTGAGCGAATAGCTGCATTTCATGGATGAAAGAGACAGCCCTTTGGTGACGTACATCCTCACAGTTACATCTTTAATGGCACTTAGTGGCAGTGAGCTACAGACTGGTCTAAAAGTGTCAAAATGAGGCAGATAACTCTACAGCTCCTCCTGGTTTAAAGTCAATGGTGGATGTCTATGGTCATGAAGAAGAAAGTAAACCACAAAGACATGTTGGATAATACAGAGAAAAGATACTGCAACAAACTAAGAAAGTTGAGTCGTTTGTTAAAATAAATATTGAATTAAAATATAAAACCGTTAAATGAATTTAAACTCACTGTGTATAGTGATGTTTGCTGCATTGCTGAACTGTGTTTCAGACTCACACCAGTACACTCCACTACTCGCTGTAGTGTCGTTGTTGCATATGGATCCATTCATTTCTCCCCAGTAAGGACAGGATGACACGTCACCATCTTCATCAGCCTTCTTCACTCTCCACTCAGTAGAGGTTCCCTCACAGCTTAGTGACAGTGACTCTGTGCTGAAGTGCTGCAGTCTGTGAGGACTCACTGTGAGAGACGCTGCTGGATTCACACCTGAAGACACATCATTAGGAGACACACACAGGACAAACAATGTCAACACAAAAGGGACATTTATTGCCTTGTGCAAAAATTTTAAAAGTCTGAACAAACTCACCTCCAGACCAGACAAACTTCACATCACTATACTGAGTGTAAAACACAGGATCTCCTCTTCCAGCTCTGCACACATATCCTGCTGTGTGTGTCTGTCCATGAATAATGTAGGAAACCTGTTCGGTCCCAGTGGTGCTACCAGGTAGAAGATCATAGGTGTAGTAGTAGGTTGACAGATCTGGAACAGCCTTATACCAGAAGAACCTCCATCCTCCAGACGGAGGTTCAACACTGCAGGTCAGAGTCACTGAGTCTCCAGGACTCGTCCATGATGGGGACACCGTGAAGACAGGCTGAGGGACATCTGTTGGAAGGCGGTTTCACAGAATAAAGACGTGTTATGATGAGTCCTTGGTGGATTACTTTCACTGCTGATGTCCTCCATCTTTTTATTGTCTTCAACTGTGTTAAACGGGTGTTTGAGCAAATAGCTGCATTTCATGGATGAAAGAGACGGCCCTTTGGTGACGTACATGCTCACAGTTACATCTTTAATTAATGCTCAATATGTGGGAGACAAATGTCCACTTAGTGGCAGTGAGCTACAGAATGGTCTAAAGGGTCAAAATGAGGCAGATAACTCTACAGTTCCTCTTGGTTTAAAGTCAATGGTGGATGTCTATGATCATAAAGAGGAAAGTAAACATTCGCTCATTCCCCCCCCCCCTCCCTGGCCTCCTCCGTTCTATCGGCTCTCCCCTCAACCGACTCTTTCGCACTTTTGCATCCGAACGTTGCCGCAGAGACTCTCCTAACAACTCTGTCCTCCTCTCTCGACTCGTTGTGTCTGCTTACGACTCGGCGGGCTGGCAGATCCCCTCCAGCTCCGTGGTTGTCTGAACCGGTGAATGCTACGAGAGCCACTCTGCGAGCATCCAAAAGGAAATGGCGTAAATACAAACAACCTGATGACCTGCATGCGTTTCAGTCGCTTCTCTCCTCTTTTTCTGCCTCCATCTCCGCTGCAAAAAGCGCTTTCTACCAATCCAGAATTGAGTCCTCATTTTCCAACCCCAAAAAACTATTTTCTATCTTCACTAACCTCCTCGAACCCCCCAGTCCTCCTCCCCCCTCCACCCTTCTTCCAGGAGAGTTTGTCTCCTACTTAACCAAAAAAATAGCTGACATACGCTCCTCCTTCTCCAACCCACCTCCATCCAACTATATCCCACAGACTTCGCCTCAATCGCCCTCACTTCCCTGTTTCACACCCCTGTCTCCTAACAAAGTTCTTACCTTGGTAACCTCTGCCCATCCCACCACCTGCCCCCTCGACCCCATTCCATCCCACATTCTACAGTCGATTGCCCCCGATCTTCTTCCTTTTCTCACCTGTCTCATTAACAATGCTCTGTTATCTGGCTGTTTCCCCAACACTCTGAAGGAGGCAAGAGTTAACCCACTCCTGAAGAAACCCACCCTCAACCCTTCTGAAGAAAACAACTACAGACCGGTATCTCTTCTTCCCTTCCTGTCCAAAACCATTGAACGAGCCATCTTTAACCAACTCTCCTCCTATCTCCATCGTAACAACCTCCTTGACCCCCACCAGTCAGGCTTCAAGGCAGGCCATTCCACAGAGACTGCTCTCCTCGCTGTCTCGGAGCAACTCCACGCTGCTAGAGCCGCCTCTCTCTCCTCCGTCCTCATCCTTCTGGACCTTTCTGCAGCATTCGACACAGTAAACCACCAGATCCTTATCTCTGACCTTCAGGAACTTGGTGTCACAGGTTCCACGCTCTCTCTTCTCTCATCCTACCTTGATGGTCGCACCTACCGGGTAACTTAGAGAGGATCGGTGTCGGAACCTTGTCCTCTTACTACTGAAGTTCCTCAGGGCTCCGTCCTGGGTCCCCTCCTCTTCTCAATTTACACCAACTCTCTTGGCTCCGTCATTCGCTCGCATGGTTTCTCCTACCACAGCTATGCCGACGACACCCAACTAATTCTCTTCTTCCCCGACTCGGACACTCAGGTGGCGGCTCGGATCTCTGCATGTCTGACTGACATCTCCAAGTGGATGTCCGCTCATCACCTGAAGATCAACCCCGACAAGACCGAACTACAGTTTCTTCCCTGGAAAAAACTCTCCCACTCAGGACCTGACTGTTAACTTCGGCGACTCCGTTTTAACGCCCACTCAGAATGCCAGGAACCTCGGCGTGACACTTGACTCCCAACACTCCCTGACTGCCAACATCACAGCGACAACTCGATCCTGTAGATACACGCTCTACAACATCAGGAGAATACGACCCCTTCTCACTCAGAAGGCGGCACAGGTACTGATTCAGGCTCTTGTCATCTCCCGCCTTGACTACTGTAACTCTCTACTGGCAGGTCTCCCTGCTACCGCCATTGGACCACTGCAGCTCATCCAGAATGCAGCAGCTCGACTGGTCTTCAACCTTCCGAAATACTCCCACACCACACCACTTCTCCGTTCTCTTCATTGGTTACCAGTGGCTGCCCGCATCCAGTTCAAAACATTGGTACTGACGTATCATGCTGTGAATGGATCGGGACCAATTTACATCCAGGACATGGTGAAACATCCCAACCCGCACACTCCGATCTGCATCTGCCAAGCTGCTTGTTCCTCCCTCACTGAGAGAAAAGCACTCTTCGCTGTCCTGGCTCCCCGATGGTGGAATGAGCTCTCTGATGACATCAGGACCGCAGAGAGCCTCTACATCTTCCGTCGAAAACTCAAGACACACCTCTTTATGTCACCAGGGGGACATTGTGGTTTAATTATTGGTTATATTTCAGCATGGTTTTGGTTTTATGTATGGCATGTTTTTATAAACATTTTAGCATGTTTTGTTTTTATAACATTTTAGCATGTTTTGTTTTATTACATTTTAGCATGGTTTGTTTTATTACATTTTTACTTATAAAACCAATGTTTAGTCAACTACATGCACCTGGAGGGACTAATCAACTACAGAGCCCTGGCCAACCATATTTCACTAGGAGAAAGGACCTCCCCTCTCCAATCACCCCAGCTGCTATAAGGACACCAAGCACGGCAGAGAGACGATGAGTAGAGAGACCACGAGCAGAGAGGCCACGGGAAGGAGAAGCCACAGGAAGGAGAAGCCACAGGAAGGAGAAGCCACAGTGGAGTGAAGCAGTGGAGGACGACAAGGCAGCGGACGAGCAGGCAGGGTGCATACAAGGACGAGACGGATTGGGCACCTCACTGGCAACCGGAAACTCAGAGAAAGGACCGGACGGATCAGCGGCTGGTTGAATTTTAAACCTTGTTTTTAGCGCTTTGTTCCAGCTGGACTTTTTACAATTGTAGTTATTTATGGACTTTTAGTTATAATAAAATCCTCCTTTTAAACCACGTTTTTAAGTCTTGTAACCCATGCTGTTCTTCCTTCGATGAACAAAGAACCGGTTTTTATGGAGACCTAGACTCCGCAACTAGGTGGCGTTGCTGGTACCCTTTTTATAAATTTATCTTATATTTTTTTATTAGATTTTAAGTCCCCCGCCTCACCGGGCTGACAAGGGAACTTTTCTGGCAGTTGCTGGCAGGATCGGATTGGAGAACAGCTGTGGTGATTTAAGACATAAAGGCTTCGAAGATGATGATGCCTGTGTTTCCTGGTGCCCCGTGGCTGCCAAAATTTAAAGGGCCAGGTGAAGATTTAAAATATAGTGATTGGAAGGAACAGATTCAAGGACTGTTAAGTTCCCAAGAATTAACAGAGGCTGGGAAGGCAGCTATTGTGTTGGGAGCCTTAGCAGGAGAGGCTAAACGCCAGGTCAGTGTCCTTGAAGACAGTGAGCGAGACCAGGGTAGGAAGATTTTTCTCCATCTAGACTCTCTCTATGGCGATAGAACCCCAACCCCGGTTTTAAGATCACAGTTCTTCGGTTGTAAACAGAAACCTGGAGAGACTGTACCCTCGTTCATATTACGGTTGAGAGAGCTGTTTTGCATGTTGCGGCGGCATGATCCAAGCAACGCCCCCTCTGACACGGTGCTACGAGACCAATTGTTGCTTGGGCTAAACGAAGGCCCAATGACTCAGGCGCTGAAGGTGTATGCGCGCCGTAACCCAGACGAAGACTTTGCTGCACTACGGCAAGAGGCACTACTGCTGGCCTCAGAACACGGATACACACAGCCGGAGGTAACATGCTTTTCTGTGAACAACTCTCATGCCTCCCCTGCTTTGTTACAGAAGGAAAGTTGGAGAGACTCGCTGAAGCGAGAGATCATGGAAGATGTGAAATCCCAGATGCAAGGACTCGCCCAAGAATTAATGAAGGAAATTAGACCACTCCTTCAACCAGTCAATGCTCCCCCACCGCCCCTGACACAACATAGGGAGCGGTCGCGACCAGCGTCCAGTGTTAATGACTGGGATGGACAAGGTAGGCCGATCTGTCGCCAATGTAGACAAGCGGGACATATAGCCAGGTATTGTAGGAGGCCTGCAGCTTCCCAGGCGGCTTTAAACTAGTCGTCCCTGCTGCTGAGGTCCAAGGGGCAGGGGTTGCTGATGCACTACACGACTCAAGGGCCACGGAAGCCTTTATTGGGCAATGTCCAACTATAGGAGTAACGATTGAAGGGGTTGTGTTGCAAGGACTGTTGGATACGGGGTCTCAGGTTACATTAATGCAGCAGAGTTTATTTGAGCAGCATTTTTCCAAAGCTAAGCTTGGGAAGACCCCTGTAGTTTTCCAGTTAAGGGCAGCCAATGGCCTGGAGATCCCATACACTAGCTACGCAGTGTTTGATCTAGAAGTGGAAGGCATCAAAATACCTGGACGAGGAGTCGTGATTATTAAAGATACACTGCACCCACCCGCTCCTCATAGGTATGAATGTTGTGACTGCCTGCTGGGAAACACTTTTTAAACAGCCTGGAAGGCCTGTTTCCACCCCACAGCAGCTGAAGAACCAGAGAGTTTGGCGGGATGCTTTTGCTACCTGTCGACGTATCAAGGCCACCATGACAGAAGACGGATTCTTGGGAAACGTACGGCCAGCTGCTCGCCAAAATATCCAAGTCCCACCAAAGAGTGAACTGCTGGTGTGGGGCCGTGCTCGGATGGGCCCGGGAGGAACTGACTACTGTGCCCTGATGGAAGCACTACCTGAAACCAACAATGTTGGCGTAGCTAGGACACTAGCAGTGGTAAGAAATGGGAGGATCCCTGTTCGTGTCTGTAATCCATATCCCTACACCTTGTCAATAGGGCGGTACCAGAAATTGGGTAAGCTGTACCACATTGATGAAGCTGATGTGCATGGATCTCATGACCTTACCCTATCTCTGGAAGACAATGGTGTTGTTGAAGTGGCTTTGGTAGATGCAACAGTCGACCACAAGGGGCAGGAGCTGCCTGAAGAGGTAAGGAACCTGACTAACCGACCTGATCTCTCTAAACCGCAACAGGAGGAGCTATGCACCCTGCTGCTCAAGTGGAAGGACGCGTTTGCTAACCATGATGAAGACTTTGGTCGGACAGACCTGGTACAACACCGTATCCATACAGGTGATGCAGCGCCCATCAGAGAAAGGTACCGACCTCTTCCGCCTCTGATGTACAAGGAAATGAAAAACCTACTTGCAGAAATGCTTGAGAAGGGGGTAATCATAGAAAGTTGTAGCCCATGGGCTGCACCCATAGTTCTGGTGAAGAAGAAGGACGGTAACTGGAGGTTCTGTGTGGACTATAGGAAACTTAATGCCGTAACCCATAAAGATGCCTTTCCCCTTCCCAGAATCGAAGAGACTCTAACAAACCTGACCCGAGCCGAGTGGTTTTCTACCCTTGACCTGGCTAGTGGCTATTGGCAGGTTGAGATGGACCCCCAAGACAGAGAGAAAACTGCCTTTACAACCCCACTTGGACTATTCGAGTTTGAGCGCATGCCTTTTGGCCTATGTAATGCACCAGCAACATTTCAGCGCCTAATGCAACAGTGTTTAAGTGGACAAATGGCGGAGTCCCTATTGGTGTATTTGGACGACATCATAATATACTCACCTGACTTTTCCTCTCACCTACAGCATTTGGATGAAGTGATCCAAAGATTGTTGCGGCACGGCCTGAAACTGCGATTGGACAAGTGTAAACTTCTCCAACAAGAAGTCAAGTTTTTGGGCCATGTGGTGGACCATTCTGGGGTAAGACCTGACCCCGATAAAATCTCGTCTGTATCAAACTGGCCTGTTCCATCCACGATAAGGCAAGTGAGAGCCTTCCTAGGGCTAGCTGGATACTACAGACGCTTTGTATCTGGATTTGCCAAAATTGCACGTCCCCTGAATAACTTGTTGACAGGCATTCCAGCAAATAAAAAGTCTGAGACTCGAAGAGTGCAATGGTCCTCCGAGTGCCAAGCAGCCTTCGATGCCCTAAAGAGGGCTTTGACACAAACCCCTGTTCTGGCATACGCTGACTACACACTTCCCTTCATTGTCTACACCGATGCAAGCAACCAGGGGTTGGGAGCAGTGTTAGCCCAAGCCCAGGAGGGAAAGGAACGTGTAATAGCGTACGCCAGCCGAAGTCTACACCCAACCGAGAGGAATGATGCTAACTACAGTTCGTTTAAGCTAGAACTTCTGGCTCTAAAGTGGGCGGTGACTGAGAAATTCAGAGACTACCTGACTGGAACACAGTTCACAGTATACACAGACAATAACCCTGTTGCTCACCTGCAGACTGCTCGCCTGGGTGCTGTGGAACAACGCTGGGTCGCTCAGCTGGCTTCTTTCAACTACGACGTCAAGTACCGCCCAGGTAAAAGCAATGCTAATGCAGATGCTCTGTCCAGGTTTCCAGTTGACCCCATCCCTACCAGGGTTGCAGACCAGGAGTGTGAGACAGGAGCAAGCGTAACCACAGCAGCCATTGAGCTAACCCCTAGAAGTGAGGACAGTGAGTGGGCTAGCAGCGAATGGGAAGATGCCCAAGCCAATGATCCAGACATAAAAGTGGCTAAGAGGTATGTAGAAAACCAGACTCTACCGACGGGACCAGAACGCCGAGCCTTGTCCTGTAGAACACAGAGACTGTTGCAACAGCGGAAAAGACTTAAAGTTGAAAACAAAATATTGTGTCGTAAGGTTACTGACCAGCATACCCATGAAGTACGCTTCCAGGTGGTGTGTCCAAGCTCAAGGCGTGAAGAGGTCTGGAAAAAGGTCCATGAAGCCGCTGCCCATGCTGGTGTGGATCGAACACTGGCCCGGATACGACAGCATTTCTATTGGCCTGACATGGAGCAAGAGGTACGCCATTTCCATTTGGGTTGTGTTGCCTGCAGCCTCCAGAGGAAAAGAGTAGAGCCTAGGGCCCCTCTTAACCCAATAGCTGTGTCATACCCTCTTGAGGTAATAGGGCTAGACTTCTTGTCCTTAGGTCGGCCAACAGACCGTATTCAAAACATCCTTGTTGCCACGGATTTATTTACACGCTACTCTTGGGCCATCCCCACACATGACCAAACGGCGCAGACGACAGTAAAAGCTCTGTGGACTCATGTAATACAGCCTTTTGGCTGTCCAGCTCGGTTCCATTCTGACCGGGGACCAAATTTTGAGTCGGCATTGATGAAACAGCTCTGCGATACCTATGGTATAACTAAAAGCCGCACTACGCCGTACCATCCTGCAGGAAATGGTGGAACAGAACGCTTTAACCAGACCTTGTTAAACATGCTCCGCTCTCTAGAGACAGAGAAGCAAAACCGTTGGCCAGAATACTTGCTTGAGTTGGTACATGCTTACAATAATACAATACACAGTGCAACCAACTACACTCCCTCTTTTCTTATGTTTGGGAGACATCTGAGGCTTCCTGTACATGTGGGACTTGGTGTCGGTCCCCAGCAACTACGCCATGACATTGGTGGTTGGATACTGGACCACCAACAGAGACTTTCACTAGCGTATCGTATAGCTAGACAGAAAATGGGTAACGCAGCCTCCCAAACAACACTATGACAAAAGAGCTAAAGCCATGCCACTCTTACCTGGAGAGAGAGTATGGGTACGCAACAGAAATCGACGAGGTCAAGGAAAGTTGTGTACTTGGTGGGACCCTGAACAATTTGTTATTGTTGAACTAGTGGGCAATACAGGGTTGGTGTATAGGATAAAACCTGAGAAGGGGGGCCGTGAAAGAACTGTACATAGAAATGCTTTAAAAGTCTGCTTAGCTCCTCCAGCAGACCCCAACCCACCGACCAATGGGCCCGCAGAAGAGACACCCGCAGAAGAGACACCCTGGCCACAAGGAACAGCATTCTATGGGTTTGCTCCAGCCCCAGTGGTGGTCCCGGCGCAGGAGCAAGGACCAGAAGTAGCGCCACGACGCTCAAACAGGACTAACCTCGGCCAACCACCTGCTCGTTATAGGGACGTTTAGGTATTCATGTTGCAGGGACTGCCAACATTAAAGAGTGGAGGGATGTCACCAGGGGGACATTGTGGTTTAATTATTGGTTATATTTCAGCATGGTTTTGGTTTTATGTATGGCATGTTTTTATAAACATTTTAGCATGTTTTGTTTTTATAACATTTTAGCATGTTTTGTTTTATTACATTTTAGCATGGTTTGTTTTATTACATTTTTACTTATAAAACCAATGTTTAGTCAACTACATGCACCTGGAGGGACTAATCAACTACAGAGCCCTGGCCAACCATATTTCACTAGAAGAAAGGACCTCCCCTCTCCAATCACCCCAGCTGCTATAAGGACACCAAGCACGGCAGAGAGACGATGAGTAGAGAGACCACGAGCAGAGAGGCCACGGGAAGGAGAAGCCACAGGAAGGAGAAGCCACAGGAAGGAGAAGCCCCAGTGGAGTGAAGCAGTGGAGGACGACAAGGCAGCGGACGAGCAGGCAGGGTGCATACAAGGACGAGACGGATTGGGCACCTCACTGGCAACCGGAAACTCAGAGAAAGGACCGGACGGATCAGCGGCTGGTTGAATTTTAAACCTTGTTTTTAGCGCTTTGTTCCAGCTGGACTTTTTACAATTGTAGTTATTTATGGACTTTTAGTTATAATAAAATCCTCCTTTTAAACCACGTTTTTAAGTCTTGTAACCCATGCTGTTCTTCCTTCGATGAACAAAGAACCGGTTTTTATGGAGACCTAGACTCCGCAACTAGGTGGCGTTGCTGGTACCCTTTTTATAAATTTATCTTATATTTTTTTATTAGATTTTAAGTCCCCCGCCTCACCGGGCTGACATTTAGACTCTACCTTGACTAAAACACTAGCAAACCGTAGCACTAACAAATGGTAGCACTTAAATTGTACTTATAATGGAACTTTTCTATAACATGTTTTGAAACTGCTTATTTGATGAACTTGTATCTCTATGTGGAGATGCACTTATTGTAAGTCGCTTTGGATAAAAGCGTCAGCTAAATGACATGTAATGTAATACATAGTGAGAAATGATACTACAACAAACTAAGATTTTTGAGTCGTTTGTTAAAATAAATATTGAGTTAAAATATAAAAAAGGAATATAAACTCACTGTGTATAGTGATGTTGGCTGCATTGCTGTACTGTGTTCTAGACTCACACCAGTACACTCCACTACTCGTGTAAAGGACCTCTGATAGGGGGAGTATTCAAATATAGGGTTAAGTATTTTATTTTAGGCATCTTGTTACGTCAATCGGAGTATTTCCGGTTGCGCTTTTATTTTGAAGGTTCGAAAACCGGAAGTTGGTAGTTAGAAGCGAGAGAGAGAGACGTTAAAAGACGTTATAAGACGTTAAAAGGAGGGTAAAACTATAGAAAAACACGGAAAGAGTCACGGTTTCATTAGTTTAGCACCCGGTTGACAGGGGCACAAGGTTAGTATTTGTTCAAGTTTGTAAAATATTGTTTTAGGTTATTAAGTTTTCTTTATGTCATGTATAAGATGCTAATCAGTGTAAATATTTATTTTTTCTCTTAGTTCTTACGGTGTGTTCAATAAAATACCTATGGACCATCAGTTTAAGACTAGACCATAATTCAGCCAGGGATGCTACAGTAAGAACTTTCCCTCATCAGTCTCACCAAGATCCTGATGGATGTTCATGACGACTGCAGAGGAATTTGATGTGATGGTCTACGTTTGAGGGACATAATGGAAGCATCTGCATCAGACTTTAGTCACTCAGATCAGATAACGGATGCCTGTCAGGCTAGCGAAGAGGAAGAACTTTGCAGATCTGGTCGTCATCGGAATCCCACGGAGAAGATGCTTGCAATGAAGAATGAGGAGGCTCACAAAAGGGAAAAAAGGCTCATTCACCTTTATGAACAATGGAAGTTCCAGGCACGTGAAGCCAGAGAGCAGCTAAAGTCAAATATTTCCGAGAGTCAAATTACAGCTCTTATCGACACATTGGAGAAAGAAAAGGACAATGTTACAGATATGTATGTGCAAATTAGAGATCACAACACTCCCTCTAGTGAGACAAGATGTCGTGTTGATGCCTGTGAGGCAGTGACAAAGGACATTATTAAAATTGCTTATGAGAGAATGGCACTCATAGATGGTGATTTTGACGTGGAAGAAGTTAAACAACGTCTTCTGGAGCTGCTAAATAGAGACTATGCACACTCAGTATACGGATCAACAGTCTTCCATTCAAGTCAACGCTCAGTGGACACCATCCTAGCTGCTAGCAGAGCAGAAGCTGCAGCAGAGCTAGCAGCAAAGGAAGCTGAGTATACAATGTTTCTAGAGGAAGAAAAACAACGAGCAATGATTCAACGACTGGAGGAACAGCAGAAAAAGGACCTTGAGGAGCATAAACGTGAGTTAGCGAGACTGAAGGCAGAGAAGAATGTCAAGGCTGCAAGAGCCAGATTATTGATCTATAATCAAGAAGTAATGCAAGAAGGCAGTGTTTGCTCTGCTGACTTTAACACAAGGGGACAGGAAAATGTTTCTCAACCACAACCCATGCTTCCAGCTCCCATCCAAACAACAGCATATCCTATACAGTCCGATATATTAATTCTTGCCCAAGCAGTTCAAGATAGCATAGCTGTGAACCGCCTACCAGTGCCAGAACCATCTCTGTTCAGTGGCAACCCGATCCAGTTTATAGAGTGGAAGGCCTCGTTCATATCATTCATTGACAAAAAGAACATCTCGTTTGCTGAGAAACTGCACTACCTGAGAAAGTATGTAGGAGGTCCAGCACGAAAGACACTTGATGGCACACTTTACAGAAATGATGATGAGGCCTACAATGATGCATGGAACCGTCTCAACCACAGGTATGGTCAGCCATTTGTTATACAGAGAGCATTCAGAGACAAACTAGCAAGCTGGCCAAAGATCCAGAATAAGGATGCAGAAGGATTCAGGACATTTGCTGACTTTCTACATGCTTGTCAGGAAGCCATGCCTCATGTTAAAGGTCTCAGTATTCTGAATGACTGTGAAGAGAACCAGAAGCTGGTCCTTAAGTTGCCTGACTGGGCAGCATCACGGTGGAACCGCCAGGCCACTCGAGTTATGAGAGAAACGCAGGAATTTCCAATCTTTGAGGTTTTTGTCACTTTTATGGAAAAGGAAGCAAAGATTGCTTGTAATCCAATAACCTCCTTTCAAGCACTACACTTATCAGAGTCCCCGACAGAAAGGAACACCAAATCCAGGGTTCTCCATACAGAGACGGTTGCAGAAACGGAAAATGACATGCAGTCGAAGACAGGCTCAAGGCTCCCCTGCATGTTCTGTCAAGACCGCAAACATGTCCTACACTCTTGCCCTGAGTTTAAAGGGAAATATCTGGATGAAAGAAGAAAATATGTGAAGGACAGCAGACTTTGCTATGGTTGCTTAAAGCCAGGCCATGGTGTCAAAGAATGCCGTCACCGACACTCATGTGACACCTGTAAGGGAAGACACCCAACTTGTTTGCACAACGACAACTACAGTGAAATGAAACCAGTGTTGGTTTCTAACCAGATCATAACAGAGGGAGAAGCCACCACACTGTCACTCAATGCAGAGACTTTGGAGCCATCCACCAGTTCATCCATGATCGTGCCTGTGTGGGTTTCTTCTACAAACAAGCCAGGTATAGAAAAACTTGTCTATGCACTGCTTGACACTCAAAGTGACACAGTTTTCATTGATGAAGAAGTTAGCCGTAGCTTAGGAACTACGGCACATCCTGTAAGACTTAAGTTAACCACCATGATTGGAAAGAATACATTAATGCAAAATGAGAGGGTCTCAGGTCTCAGAGTACGAGGTTATAATTCCTCTACTGTCATAGATCTACCTCCTTCGTATACAAAAGACTGCATACCAGTGAACCATACACACATTCCTACTTGTGAAACGGCAAGACACTGGACTCATCTCTCAACATTAGAAAATGAAATTCCACCTCAGTTAGAGTGTGAAGTTGGTCTTTTAATAGGCTACAATTGCTCAAGGGCACTGGCACCACGGCAGGTAATCTTAGGAGGAGACAACGAACCGTATGCCGTTCGCACGGACCTCGGATGGAGTATTGTAGGTTGTTCATCACCTGACAGTGACACACTAAGCTTCACCAACTTGTGCCACAGAGTTGCTGTCAAAGAACTTCCTCCAGTGACACCATCCGATGCCATCAAGGTTCTTGAGTATGACTTTAAGGATGTCAGTAAAGACGGCAAAATGGTGTCTCAAGAGGACATACGCTTTTTGAGCATTTTAAAGGAAGGCATTCAAATGAACAGTCATGGCCACTTTGAGATGCCACTCCCCTTCAGTGAGAGACCAGATCTCCCTGACAATAAGCAACTAGTTAGTGCCCGGCTCAATCATCTTAAGAGAAAGCTTCTAAACAATGAGAAGTACAAGGGACATTACATGAAATTCATGAAAGAAGTCATCGAAAAGGGTGATGCAGAGGAAGTTCATGACAAAGGAAAGGACGGAGAGCAATGGTATATTCCTCACCACGGGGTATATCACTCAAAGAAAACAGAGAAGCTTCGCGTTGTGTTTGATTGCTCAGCCAAGTACAAGGGAACAAGCCTAAACGACCATCTACTGTCTGGCCCTGATCTGATCAACAATCTTGTTGGTGTTCTCTTAAGATTCAGACAGCACCGCATTGCCCTGATGTGTGATATCGAGAAGATGTTTCATCAGTTTCATGTGCGTGAGGCCGACAGAGACTACCTGCGATTCCTTTGGTGGAAGGATGGAAAGATGAATGCAGAACCACGGGAGTTCCGCATGAAGGTTCATCTGTTCGGCGCTGCATCATCACCTGGATGTGCAAACTACGGACTAAAACATCTTGCCAAGGAAAATGAGGGCCAGTTTCCCCTTGGCTCCCAGTTCATTCTGACAGACTTTTATGTTGACGACGGTGTCACGAGTATAGAAAATGTGAAGGAAGCTATTCAGCTTGTAAAGGAAGCCCGGGAACTCTGTGCAATGGGTGGGCTGAGACTGCACAAGTTTGTGAGTAATAACCGATCAGTGCTGGAGAGTATACCAACATCAGAACGCGGCAGTGAAACAAACACTCTTGACCTCGCCCTCATTGATTCGAAGATGGAGAGAGCGCTTGGCATCCTCTGGAACATTGAATCTGACACCTTCAGATTCCGCATCTGTCTGAAGGATCAGCCAGCAACACGACGTGGCTTGCTATCCACAGTTGCCTCCCTTTACGACCCACTGGGGTTTGTCGCTCCCTTTATACTGACTGGAAAAAAGGTGCTTCAGGAAACATGCAGAAATGGCACTGGCTGGGATGACTCGCTCATCAGTGAGCTGCAACCAGTGTGGAAACAATGGAAGGACGATCTGGTGAATTTGGAGAAAATTAACATACCACGTTGGTATGTGCCAACTGACTTTGGAAGGGTCCTGAAAAGAGAGCTACACCACTTCTCTGATGCAAGCACATACGGGTATGGCCATTGTTCTTATTTGAGACAAGTGAACGAAGATGGAAGTGTTCATTGTGCTCTGGTTATGGGGAAATCCAGAGTAGCTCCCATTAGGATCCTTACCATCCCCAGGTTAGAGCTGACTGCTGCTGTCATCTCAGTTACAGCAAGCAACATCCTGAAGGAGGAGCTTGACTTTGAGTTGGTCAAGGAATACTTTTGGACTGACTCCAAAGTAGTTTTAGGATACATCCACAATGAAGCACGTCGTTTTCACACATTCGTGTCAAATAGAATACAGAAGATACATCTCAGCACAACTCCACAACAATGGCAATTTGTTCCCACTGACAAGAACCCAGCAGACCTTGCCTCAAGAGGTTCAAGTGTAAGCCAACTTCTCACATCAAACTGGTTTACAGGACCTCAGTTTCTGTGGGAGAAGGAAATATGTCCAGCTGCAGAGGCATTCACAGAAATCACAATTGGAGACCCTGAAGTCAAAAGGATTCAAACACTGAATGTCCAAACAACAGAGCAAGAAAGTCTCTCTGACCGCCTTTTAAAGTTTTCGTCATGGTATAAAGCCACACAAGCTGTTGCGCGTCTCATTCGTCGTGTAAAGAAGGATAAATCAGCAGGTCACAGTACGGTTCAGGAGCGAGAAGAGGCAAAGCAGGTCATCATAAGAGACTTACAGATCCAAGTGTATTCAGAGGACATAAAGCTGATCACTAAAGCATCCCGACCCCGAGCTCAGAGTAAACTGCATCACACAGATGCCTTTCTGGATCAAGATGGGATTCTCAAGGTGGGAGGGAGACTGAAACATTCATCGCTCCCTACTTCAGAGAAACACCCGGTGATCATCCCCAAGGATCATCACATTACCAAGATGATAATAGCTCATTGTCATGAGAAAGTTCAACATCAAGGAAAGGGAATCACCATGAATGAAATCCGATCAAAGGGATACTGGATTCCAGGAATCAACAGAGCTGTGGCATCACATGTGCATCATTGTGTCAAATGCAGGAAACTCAGGAGATCTGTGGAAGAGCAGCGAATGGCAGATCTTCCGTCAGAGCGCGTTGATCCATCCCCACCATTCACCTATTGTGGAATGGACTGTTTTGGTCCATTTTCAACCAAGCAAGGACGCAAGGAGCATAAGCGATACGGCCTGCTCTTTACATGTCTCTCCTGTCGTGCTATCCACATTGAAATGTTGAATGACTTGTCAACAGATGCCTTTATTAATGGCCTTCGTTGCTTTCTTTCCATACGAGGATCCGTACGTCAACTGAGATGTGATCAAGGAAGTAACTTTGTCGGAGCTAAAAACGAACTGAAAAGGGCCTTAGGGAAAATGGATGCAAATCGACTAACAACATTTTTGGCTGAAAGGCAGTGTGACTTCATCCTGAATGCTCCCCGTTCAAGCCATGTGGGAGGTGTATGGGAGAGACAAATAAGAACAGTAAGGAATGTTCTCCGTTCCACTCTCTCACTCTCTTCAGGCAGGTTGGATGATGCTTCTCTGCGGACATTCTTCTATGAGGCAATGGCTATCGTTAATAGTCGTCCACTTACAGTGGACAATCTCAGTGATCCAGACAGTCCTGAACCGCTGACACCCAATCACCTGCTTACCATGAAATCTGGTGGAGTCTTGCCACCTCCTGGCAGATTCATCAGGGAGGACATGTATGCTCGTAAGAAGTGGCGTCACATTCAGTACCTCACAGAGCAATTCTGGAGTCGCTGGAAAAGAGAGTATCTCTCCAACATTGCCATCAGACAACGGTGGCATACTCCAAAAAGGAACCTAAAGGTTGGCGACATTGTCATGGAGAAAACAGATGATCGACCACGGAATGAGTGGAGACTGTCCAAAGTTGTAGAGACAATAACTGATAGAGATGGACTAGTGAGAAGAGTAAAGATTTGTTTCGGAGATCAGAGGTCGGGAAAAGAAGGACGGCGTTCTGACAAGCTATCCATTGTTGAACGTCCCATTCAAAAGTTGATTCTACTCCTAGAGACTGTTTAACTTAACAACTGTATGAAGAGTTCAAATGTGAACGTTTGCCCATGTTAAATGTGGTTTTACTGAGCCTTAGAGGTCATTTTGAGTTTAGAAATCATTCGTTCTTTGTATTCCATTTTATCATTTACACCACTCGTGATTTGGTGGGAGTGTAAAGGACCTCTGATAGGGGGAGTATTCAAATATAGGGTTAAGTATTTTATTTTAGGCATCTTGTTACGTCAATCGGAGTATTTCCGGTTGCGCTTTTATTTTGAAGGTTCGAAAACCGGAAGTTGGTAGTTAGAAGCGAGAGAGAGAGACGTTAAAAGACGTTATAAGACGTTAAAAGGAGGGTAAAACTATAGAAAAACACGGAAAGAGTCACGGTTTCATTAGTTTAGCACCCGGTTGACAGGGGCACAAGGTTAGTATTTGTTCAAGTTTGTAAAATATTGTTTTAGGTTATTAAGTTTTCTTTATGTCATGTATAAGATGCTATCAGTGTAAATATTTATTTTTTCTCTTAGTTCTTACGGTGTGTTCAATAAAATACCTATGGACCATCAGTTTAAGACTAGACCATAATTCAGCCAGGGATGCTACACATTGGTACTGACGTATCATGCTGTGAATGGATCGGGACCAGTTTACATCCAGGACATGGTGAAACATCCCAACCCGCACACTCCGATCTGCATCTGCCAAGCTGCTTGTTCCTCCCTCACTGAGAGAAAAGCACTCTTCGCTGTCCTGGCTCCCCGATGGTGGAATGAGCTCTCTGATGACATCAGGACCGCAGAGAGCCTCTACATCTTCCGTCGAAAACTCAAGACACACCTCTTTAGACTCTACCTTGACTAAAACACTAGCAAACCGTAGCACTAACAAATGGTAGCACTTAAATTGTACTTATAATGGAACTTTTCTATAACATGTTTTGAAACTGCTTATTTGATGAACTTGTATCTCTATGTAGAGATGCACTTATTGTAAGTCGCTTTGGATAAAAGCGTCAGCTAAATGACATGTAATGTAATACATAGTGAGAAATGATACTACAACAAACTAAGATTTTTGAGTCGTTTGTTAAAATAAATATTGAGTTAAAATATAAAAAAGGAATATAAACTCACTGTGTATAGTGATGTTGGCTGCATTGCTGTACTGTGTTCTAGACTCACACCAGTACACTCCACTACTCGCTCTACTGTCGGTGTTGCATGTGGATCCAGTCATTTTACCCCAGTTAGAACATGATGACACGTAGCCATTTCCATCAGCCTTCATCACTCTCCACTTAGTAGAGGTTCCCTCACAGCTCAGTGACAGTGACTCTGTCCTGAAGTGCTGCAGTCCGTGAGGACTCACTGTGAGAGACGCTGCTGGATTCACACCTGAAGACACATCATTAGGAGACACACACAGGACAAACAATGTCAACACAAAAGGGACATTTATTCCCTTGTGCAAAATTTTTTAAAGTCTGAACAAACTCACCTCCAGACCAGACAAACTCCACATAACTATGCGGAGTGTAAGACACAGGATCTCCTCTTCCAGCTCTGCACGAATATCCTGCTGTGTGTGTCTGTTCATGAAGGATGTAGGAACCCTGTTCAGTCCCAGTGGTGCTACCAGGTAGAAGATAAACGGTGTAGAAGTTGGTGGTTGTCATATTGGAATCAGCCTTATACCAGAAGAACCTCCATCCTGCAGACGGAGGTCCAACAATGCAGGTCAGAGTCACTGAGTCTCCAGGACTCGGCCATGATGGAGACACTGTGAGGACAGACTGAGGGACATCTGTTGGAAAGAGGTTTCACAGAATAAAGACGTGTTATGATGAGTCCTTGGTGGATTACTTTCACTGCTGATGTCCTCCATCTTTTTATCTGTCTTCAACTGTGTTAAACAGGTGTTTGAGCGAATAGCTGCATTTCATGGATGAAAGAGACAGCCCTTGGGTGACGTACATCCTCACAGTTACATCTTTAATGGCACTTAGTGGCAGTGAGCTACAGAATGGTCTAAAAGTGTCAAAATGAGGCAGATAACTCTACAGCTCCTCCTGGTTTAAAGTCAATGGTGGATGTCTATGGTCATAAAGAGGAAAGTAAACCACAAAGACATGTTGGGTAATACAGGGAAATGATACTGCAACATACTAAGATTGTTGAATTGTTTGTTAAAATAAATATTGAGTTAAAATATAAAAACCTTTAAATGACTATAATATACGGATCTTGTGATGAGCAACACACTGATATTCACCAATATCTCCTCTAGTTAGAGATGATGATTTATATCTATTTACTGCTCTGTTGGTGGTAAAGAAATGATCATTTCTACTGAATGAGTAATTCCAGTCAGTTTCGTTTCCTTCCCTTGAGTCACATTTGAAGGTAACTTCCTTTCCAGTAAATAAAGGGGACCAGTTTGGCTCAATATGCTGCAAAGTATTTAGAAACAAACACAACATGCAACGAATTTATCTTGTCTTCTCTCTTGTATTCATTATAAATTAACTAAAGAGAACAGAAATATTACATGTAAAATAGAGACAGAAGGTGTTGAGTCGTCTTGAGTGAATGTATCAGAATAAAGAAAGTTGCATAAAAACCTTGAGCGTGTCCACAGTAGAGGAGAATATTCAGTGCTAAAATAAAGTGAGAAACATCATGCATCATCAAACTGACAGAAACTATTAACTTAAAAAAAAAAGTTATATCTATGAAAACGATGATTTAAAGAGAGGAAGTACTCACAGAAAAGCCCCAACACAGCAAACAAAGTGTGTCCCATCCTCACGTCCACTCTGACTCTCTGCTTGTGAGAAACACTTCTGCTTCGAGTCAAGAGACAGTTTGAAAGGGGTGAAACATCCAGAGAAATGTGGAATTGAGACAACAGATGAACATCAGATGTGAGGTTTCCTCTGACTTCTGCTTCTGTTCATGATCCATTCTTTATATTACAGCAGCACATTTTATTTAAAATATATCCAGTGACCCAGAGAAAGGTGTTCTAGCATATCACAATGATATAAAAACCTTGTGAGATAAAGACTTTTAATTAGACTATAATGTAGTAAGTGAGACATTTTATTTTATCAATCATACGGTTCATTTTTGTGCATCAAAGCCACATTCAACTCTAACAGCAACAGCAACTGAACTGCAGCCTGAGACGTGTAAAATAAATGTTCTTTTGAGTTGTTTTTTTGTGTATTGCAATAGAAAAATAAAAGTATATTGAACTATACATTTAGAGAAGGAATAAATCGGCAGCAAAACCTTTAAAACACATCAGAAGAGGAAACAACTAAGACTCTTTCACAATTCACCTCATTTGCATAAGAAAAATTTAGAAAATGGAAGAAGAAAATTTCCACCAACTCTTTAGTTCCTCATCTGCAACAACATGTTGAGAGAAAAGCGAGAAAACAATTGAGTTTTACTACATATCTATTATTTTAACCAAATGGTACAACATACTGTCACACTTCGGCTGGGGCATGCTGCAGTGAGGACTCAGGCGCAGAGTTTCTTCCATCAAAGTGCTCTTTATTAGACAAACCAATAACATGCTCCAACGACGAGGGACATATAGACAATGACGCAACAAAGGACAACAGGCACACAGGGCTTAAATACACAAGGGAGGTGCAGGTGATTGGACACAGGTGGAGACAATCACGCAATCACAAGACAAGGCAGGAAGTGAAGTTAACCCAGGACCACAAGAGACATGAAACTTCAAACTAAAACAGGAAGCGAGGCCAAACCGTGACACATACAATACGCACAGATGAATAGAAATACAATTATAAACCTTGTATTTTTATGTACTGTATGAATGACCCGTAATTAAATATTCATATATTAACTAATTTAATCATCTATGTTCAACCTTTTTTTTGATACATTGTTCTTTAGAGAAAACTCTGCAGCCAGAAGAAGAACCACAAGGCTTCTCAGAATATTCTTTCCTGTTCCCCTTTACACATAAAAAGGCACGTTGCTATTCTTTGGTTGTGTGGTGTCACATGACCACATTCATCGGCCCTGTTCCTCTTACGTGGCTAACTGAGTTAGCTGAATCATTTTCAGGATGAGATGACGTAGATCAGGCTAAATCACCATAGCAACACATCGATAAACTTGAACTTGAACCTGCTCCACCGCAGGTTCATTTGAGCTGCTGGATTAGATTACCACTCCCCCGTAAAAAAGGCAGCTCACTTCCTCATTGATGAAGGAGCAGTATCAGTGAGATTAACGTTTTATAGGGAGACAGTTCTCAAACATCACAAAGACTGTAACACCCAGACTGGGGATTTTGGCCACAAAGTGATTTCTGTGTATCTTCTGTCAATCACCCTTCTCTCTCATTTCAGACACCGCCTACCTGTATGCCGCCGCCCCCGTGATTACAAAGCCCCACCCTTATTGATTACACCTGTGTCTCATTCCCCTGTGTATTTAGCCCTTGCCGACACATGGCTCTGTGCCAGTTTGTCTCTTGTCTCCCATGAGCTTACCAGCGATATCCTCCAGTGTGCCTTCCCGTGTTCTGAACCTTTTCTGTCCACCCGTAACCCTTTGCCTGCCGACTTGGATTTTTCTGCCTCCTCTGCCTGATTACCCGTGTACCGAACCTCCGCCTGGATTAAAGACAAGAATTGCTTCTAACTACCTCGTGTCAAGTCTGCTTTTGATTCCAGGTCCTTGTGGCCCTAGCCTCCCTGACAGTACAAACTGGCCAACATGGAATCAGCGGACCCAGATTCCCTCCGTCAGGCTGTCGCCTCACATGGTGCCCTCGTGGGGCACCACGACCAACTTCTCCGAGAGATGATGGAGTCTCTTCGAGCTCTTTCTGCGGAGGTGAATCAGCTGGGACAGCAGCTTCGTCAAGCCGCCCCGCAGCCACCCCCCCCAGCCCCAGAGGCGGCTACTCCTCCTTTGCAATCTGCCCGACCCACCTTTTGCTCCCAGGAGCCAAATGTGCCTGCACCGGAGCGCTACGCCGGAGACCTGGGAACATGCAAGTCTTTTTTGATGCAGTGCTCACTAATCTTTGACCAACAGCCTTCGAGATATGTCACTGATAGAGCTAAGGTTGCCTTCATGATGGGCTCCATGACTGGGAGGGCGTTGGCCTGGGCTACCAGCATATGGGAGAGCCAGTCTCCTATACTCTCTTCATATCAGTGCTTCTCAGATGAAATGCGTAGAGTTTTTGATCACCCAGTTAGAGGCAAAGACGTTGCTTCACGCCTACTCTCTCTAAGACAGGGGTCCCGCAGCGTGGCAGAGTTCGCAATCGACTTCAGAACCATAGCGCAAGGGTCCGGGTGGTCCGATGCGTCACTCCAGGGGGTTTTTCTCAGAGGACTTAACAACCCAGTGAGGGAGGAGTTAGCATTGAGGGATGATTCCGAGAGTCTTGAGGCCTTAACCGCCCTTGCTGTAAGGTTAGAGAGCCGCCTAGGTGAGTTCAAGAGAGAGAGACCTAGCCGCCTGTTTAACTCACCAGCCTCCCGCTCACCCCCTCCCCCACTCCCTAGGAGACATGGCACAGGTCTCAACTGGAACTCGTTCCACAGCGATCCCACTACTGACTCACATGCTCGACACCAGACTTCTCCCGATCGCCCCGCACTCCACCACCCAGCCGAGGAACCCATGCAACTCGGGAGGACCAGATTGACCCCCGAGGAGCGGCAGCGTCGCCTGCGGGACGGTAGATGCATCTACTGTGGCCAGAGGGGCCACCTCATCGCCTCCTGTCCACTAAAAGATCAGGCTCACCAGTGAGGAGGACGTCACTGGTGAGCCGTACCACACTGTCCGTAAGTCCGCCTCGGGTTCTTCCCAGAGTTTCCATCTCCTCTCAAACCGCCTTTCTCAGTCAGAGAGTGCTGGTGGATTCAGGTTCGGACGCCAACCTGATGGACAGCGGATTGGTGCGCAGACTGGGATTAGAGAGGCATCCTCTCCCGAAGCCCCTGGAAGCTAGTGCCCTCGATGGGCGCCTACTCTGTAGAGTCACTCACCACACATCCCCTGTGCAGTTAACCTTCCCGGACCACCACACAGAGACTATTTGCTTCCACGTGTTCCAGTCCTCGCAACACCCCCTCATTCTGGGCTTTCCCTGGCTGTCCCAACACAACCCCCATATGGACTGGTCTTCGGGGACAGTGATTGCATGGAGGAGGGAGTGTTCGACGCGATGCTTTTCCACGACACAGTCTCAAACCACCCCACTATCTGCGCCGCAACAGCTGCCGCCATTGGACTCAGACTACCCGGACCTTTCCAGGGTACCGGCATGTTACCACGACCTTAAGGAGGTATTTAATAAGGCCCGAGCCACTTCTCTGCCTCCACATCGGGAGTATGATTGCGCCATTGATCTGCTCCCAGGATCATCTCCTCCTAGAGGGAGAATTTATTCCCTGTCTGCACCTGAGACACAGGCTATGAAGGATTACGTAACCTCCTCGTTGGCGGCGGGCTTAATCAGACCTTCATCATCCCCAGCGGGTGCAGGTTTTTTTTTTGTCAGCAAGAAGGACAAGACACTGCGCCCCTGTATCGATTACAGGGGATTAAACAACATCACAGTCAAGAACAGGTACCCTCTTCCCCTTATTTCGTCAGCATTCGATTTGCTACAAGGGGCCAAGATCTTTACTAAGCTCGACTTAAGAAATGCCTATCATTTGGTCAGGATTAGGGAGGGAGACGAATGGAAGACTGCTTTCAACACATTACGAGTATCTGGTGATGCCTTTCGGACTAACTAATGCTCCAGCTGTTTTTCAGGCTCTGGCGAACGACGTCCTCCGAGACCTGCTCAACATTTCTGTGTTCGTATATCTGGATGACATTCTGATCTTCTCCCCCGACGAAGAGACCCACCGGATGCATGTTAGGCAGGTTCTCCAGCGGCTCCTTGACCATCAGCTATTTGTGAAGGCGGAGAAATGTGAGTTTCACGTATCTACCGTTTCGTTCCTGGGGTTCATTGTGTCGGAGGGCAAAGTGCAGATGGAGCCAGGGAAGGTGGCGGCAGTCACAGGCTGGCCCACTCCCAGTGATCGCAAGGCGGTCCAACGATTTTTGGGTTTCGCCAATTTTTATAGGAGGTTCATTAGGAACTTTAGTTCAGTAGCTGCCCCGCTGCATGCACTAACATCTTCTGTGGTCAAGTTCCAGTGGAACCCTGACGCCGACGCTGCCTTCAAACACCTCAAGAAGGCATTCACCTCGGCCCCGATACTTATGATCCCCAACCCTAATCAGCAGTTTGTGGTGGAGGTTGACGCCTCAGACGTGGGAGTGGGAGCAATACTTTCCCAAAGATCAGAGAAGGATGACAAGCTGCATCCTTGCGCCTTCCTCTCCCGGAGCCTTTCTCCTGCTGAGAGGAACTACGACATTGGGGACCGGGAACTGCTAGCAGTCAAGGTAGCCCTGGAGGAGTGGCGGCACTGGCTGGAGGGTGCTGAACACCCATTCCTGGTCTGGACAGACCATAAAAACCTGGAGTATCTGAGGACGGCCAAAAGACTAAACCCTCGTCAAGCCAGGTGGGCGCTTTTCTTTAATAGATTTAACTTTTCCCTGTCTTATCGCCCAGGCTCAAAGAACGCGAAGCCAGACTCTCTTTCCCGGCTTTTTGACCCTGTCTCCCCACCCAACCCACCCTCCTGCATTCTGCCCTCGTCTTGCCTAGTCGGCGCCGTCACCTGGGACATTGAGGAGAAGGTGAGACAGGCTGCCGCAAGCATCTCTGTTCCTAACTGTTGTCCCCCCAGCAGGCTGTTTGTTCCCCCTTCTCTCCGCTCGCAGGTCATCCATTGGGCCCACTGCGCCCGAGTCTCCTGCCATCCCGGAGTTCGGAGGACAATGTTTGTTATAAGACAGCGCTTCTGGTGGCCCGCGATGGAGAGGGAGGTAGGAGAGTACGTGTCGGCTTGCCAGGTGTGTGCAAGCTGTAAGGTCCCTCGACGCCCCCCGGTCGGGCTCCTTCGCCCCCTGCCGGTTCCACATCGCCCCTGGTCCAACATCTCGCTGGATTTCGTCACAGGGCTTCCCCGGTCCGAGGGCAACACCACCGTCCTCACGGTGGTCGACCGGTTCTCTAAGATGGTCCATTTCATTCCCCTGCCTAAGCTGCCCTCCGCCAAGGGAACCGCGGAGGCGGTGCTCTCTCACGTTTTTCGTCTCCATGGTTTCCCTGCAGATGTGGTGTCTGATCGGGGCCCCCAGTTCGTGTCCAAGTTTTGGAAAGAGTTCTGCAGCCTCTTAGGAGCAACGGTCAGTCTATCTTCTGGCTATCACCCGGAATCCAATGGGCAGACTGAGCATCTGAACCAGGAGCTGGAGACGGGCCTTCGCTGTTTGGTTTCCAAAGACCCAACCTCCTGGTGCAAGAACCTCATCTGGATTGAGTATGCGCACAACACACTCCCTTCTTCGTCTTCGGGCCTCTCCCCGTTCCAGTGTGCCTATGGCTATCAGCCACCCCTGTTTCCTGCCCTAGAGAGGGAGTCCAGGGTGCCCTCGGCGCTGGCCATGGTCCGGCGTTGCCGCCGCACCTGGGACCGAGCCCGCCAGGCCCTCCTCAAGAGCGCTGCACGGTCGAAGAGGATGGCGGATCGACGACGGACCCCAGCCCCTAACTATCGGGTCGGCCAGAGAGTGTGGTTATCTACGCGCGACCTGCCCATTCGTGTGGAGTCCCGCAAGTTGGCGCCAAGGTTCGTTGGCCCCTTCCCCATCTCTAAGGTGATCAACCCTGCGGCCATGAGGCTTAAACTCCCTAGACCTATGAGAGTGCATCCCACTTTTCATGTAGCCCGGTTAAAGCCAGCCAAGGAGAGCCACTTGGTCCCTGCCACCAAAGCCCCACCACCCCCCAGACTCATTGATGGCGGACCAACCTACACCGTCAAGCGGCTCTTGGCAGTCCGACGCCGCGGTCGGGGCCTCCAGTATCTGGTAGATTGGGAGGGATACGGGCCAGAGGAGAGGTCGTAGGAGCCAGCTCGCAACATCTTGGGGCCTAACCTCGTCAGGGACTTCCACCTCAAGTTCCCTGATGAGCCTGGGCCGTCTGGTGCCGGCCTTAGGAGGGGGGGTACTGTAACACCCAGACTGGGGATTTTGGCCACAAAGTGATTTCTGTGTATCTTCTGTCAATCACCCTTCTCTCTCATTTCAGACACCGCCTACCTGTATGCCGCCGCCCCCGTGATTACAAAGCCCCACCCTTATTGATTACACCTGTGTCTCATTCCCCTGTGTATTTAGCCCTTGCCGACACATGGCTCTGTGCCAGTTTGTCTCTTGTCTCCCATGAGCTTACCAGCGATATCCTCCAGTGTGCCTTCCCGTGTTCTGAACCTTTTCTGTCCACCCGTAACCCTTTGCCTGCCGACTTGGATTTTTCTGCCTCCTCTGCCTGATTACCCGTGTACCGAACCTCCGCCTGGATTAAAGACAAGAATTGCTTCTAACTACCTCGTGTCAAGTCTGCTTTTGATTCCAGGTCCTTGTGGCCCTAGCCTCCCTGACAAAGACCTGTTTTTACATCCCGATGACGTCCTGTACGAGCGCCATAGATGATGAAGACAGGAATCATTTATTTACAAGATATCTCGCGCGCGCCTCCCCATTGGCCGACAAAATGTCACTCCAAGGTTGTCACATTAAGAGTTTGTCCTTAATAGAATTTATTTCCCTTACATTACTTTTACTTTAATACTTTAAGTAGTTTTGAAACCAGTAATTTTATACTTTTACTCATGTAAAAGGCTTGAGTTGAATCTTCAACTTCTATAAAAGGATTTCTAAACCCTAGTATCTATACTTCAACTTGAGTAATGAATGTGAATACTTCACACCTCTGCATATGATACATACGCTGATACAGTACATATTCTTACGGTTTGGGTCCATGTCCTGTTTTATTTTGTAGTGTCATGTCTCTCGTGTTCCTGGGGTAACTTCACTTCCTGCCTTGTCCTGTCTTCCCTTTTGATTGTCTGCAGTGTCGATGATTGTTTCCACCTGTGTCCAATCACCTGCACCTCCCCTGTGGCATGTCAGTCTCTTGTCCCTTGTCGCACCATTGCATGTTGCCTGTGTGCATGTCTTCAGTTTTGTTGTGTCTTTGTTTTTTTTTCTCTTGATGGGTTTTGGATTTTTGGGATTTGGATTTAAAAAGTAATTTTTGTTAAAACTCCGCATTTGAGGAATGACACGACAAAAGGACTCAGCAGAGTTTTTGTCACACAGAACCCGTTCCAGGGAATCCATGTGGCCCGGGGACGTCCCCGCCTTGTTTTGGCGGGCTTCCCGATTTCGGGGCATTAATTCAGACTGGGACCAGGTAATGCGACTGGCTGTCCGTCTCCAGGCCAACTTTTGTTAAAACGCCGCGTTTGAGTTCCTGCCTCCGCCAGCACCACAACCCTGACACATATATCCTCATAACTATTATTTAGACTCTTTGGGCTTGTTATCTATTTCTATTATTTCTATTATCTAGTAGTAAGTTGCACACAAACCCACAGTGGCGAGGGATCTGATGCTTTTTAAATCCAATGCTGCTCTCTGCTGGGCAGCAGCGATACTGCAGGTCAACGTGGCTGTGTGACGTGTCATTCCTGTGTTCAATCCTGCTTCAGACCGAGGTTAGGACCTCCAACCTCATTAGCATACACATGGATAAATAAACGGAATAAACAGAAATGTATAAACGAATATATGATATGTATTTGTTTATGACCTTTTATTCAGTTATGGATACGTTAATTTGTGTATTTCCATATTTATTTGTTAATTTATTTGTTCTTTTAGCATTGAAATATTCCTGTATTTATTTCAGCATTTATTTATTTATTTAAGCATATATTTATTCCTGTATTAATTTATCTATTTATTTATGAAGTAATTATTTGTCCTCCACAGTCATTATGATTCCTGTGATGAATTAATTAGGGCTGCAACAACGAATCGATGAAATCGATTAGAATCGATTATTAAAAGCGTTGGCAATGAATTTCATTATCGATTCGTTGTGTCGCACGACTATTTGAGTTTTAAAAGAAAGTTGCGCGCGCCGCGCAGAGCTGGGGAAAAAAAAGTTGAGCGCTCGCGCAGCAGAACATCGGAGAGACCCGTACTACTGTTCTGAAACATGCGGAGGAAGAGAAGCCAATGCTGAAATGGGGGGTGCGGGTCCTAGCGGGCAACGGGGGGGGGGGGGGGGGGGTGCTGCGGTTCTCTTTGCAGCGCCAGTAGTTTTACGTTCTAATCGCCGCGCTCGACTTCAAGGTGTAACCTTTATTATTGTTCGGTCTGAAACAGCGCGCCCAGTGACGGGTGGTGCAGCAATATTGATATCAGTAATATTGAAATCAGGATAAAGGTCGGTCCGGGATATTTTCGGGAGGGGCTTTGAAATTCGGGAGGGTTGACATGTCTGATTGTAAGATATGCAAAAGCGACATGGCCTGGCACGGGAGCACCACGGCAATGATTCATGATTTTGTGCCTAATATATTTAATTTGGCGGCTGTAAAGTATACATCATGCGATGTGTGTATGTTTTTTGTGTTAGTCCATTTTATTTGCTTACTTAGGGATGTTCAAGGAGCAATCTGTTAGTGCAAAAGATATTTAGGAAGTGCACAGTCAGTTCTATTTTTCAATAAAGGGTTGGAAATTAATGTTTTTACATTTTTTATTTTTTTATCCGATTCATCGATTAATCGAACAAATAATCGACAGATGAATCGATTATTAAAATAATCGTTAGTTGCAGCTCTAGAATTAATCCTAATCCTCAGACAAAGCGGGAGTCCCTTACGCGGCCGTTTCACCCCCCCCTTCCCCTCCTCACCACACCACAATTAGAGAAAATAATAATTAAATAAAAGCGCCATAGGGCACCCAAAAACTGGTGGAAAAAGAATGCTGAATCATAGTGAGATCTCTTACGCACGATGCTCTTGGGGACGGGTGGCATATCTTTGAACATGAAGTATGTTTTCACTGAACCATTTGGTTTCAATTTCTACATTTTTACCCCCTGTTGTGAGGACTGTCCCACATATTGTCTCCAGATGGAGTCGCATTCTCATTGTCTCAAATATGGATTTCACGGCTTCATATTCAAAAACAAAACTGGGGATAAAATCAGCATGACCGAAATCCCGTTCTCTGGTTTCTGCAGCCATACTTGTAGAAACCAGCTGCACCTTTTAGCATTTTGTGGCTCTCACCAGCTGGTTAGCGTTTATAGTTAAGTGACTTTTGGGAGTCAGTCTACTTTTATTGAGTGATACCTTCCCATCAGTCTAATTTCCTTCAAACACCTCCTCACTGTGGTGGGAATAAATATGTTTAACCTCCCTGTGAGAAACTGTGATTATGTGAAAACCCAAAACAGATATAAGGGAATAGTTCAGCTGAATGGACAGAGCTCTTTCTCCACGGATGGTTTGTAGGTCTGACAATAATAAAAGTTACATATTAACAGTATTATGCGTCAAATTGTGTTGTAGTTGATGAGTTGCTGTTGCATAAAAGTAGATATCCTTTATATCAATCTATGTTTTTTTTTCTTTTTGACCATTATGTAGAAATCTTCAAACATTAGCTGTGTTTGATTATGTCTGAACTTCAATTATTGCCAGATGATGTTTTATTATCATACTGTTGATTGCCATTTATATCTACACATAAAGTTTTATTTCTCTGAATTGCACCCCGGTGCCTGTTGATTTAAAGATGTTTTTGAGAGGGGATTTTCTTTGGAAGGTGAAAGTGTGTCGGAGGGATCGGTCCGCTGGTTGTCCGCCAAACGCCTAACGACTTACGATATAACCACAGAAGTCATCGTCTCCAGTACAACTGGCTGAAAGAAAGTGATGGTGTGGTGTCTTAAATGCTCTTTTTTGTGCGTTCCATCGGTACAAGCTGCAGCCAGGGTGGTACATCAGGACATCTGTAGTTGGTGTGCTGACTTAGCACCACATTCTCACCATGATGCTTTTATTCATCTTACCGTTGCTGGTTTTGGTTCTAGATCATGGGTTCTCTTGCATTAGTATGATGGGAAACTCAAGTGTTACCTCTCAGAATGTGATTTCTGTACGTGAGACTTGCATCTTGAGGAACTCCGGGCCCCTTACCACCCCAGGTCAAACACAAGAGACTGAGGTGACCTCCATCAGATGGGCTTGTCGGCAGCTCTGCGTGCTGCAGGGCCAAAAGAAACAAAACAAAATGACATATCCTTATTTGTAAGTGTGTAGAAATGGAACCGGAAGCACCAGCGTGAGCATAAAATATCAGAAAGTGCTTGGCAGTGCATGACACATGTGTTTTGAAGGGCCGCTGTGTTACCAGAGTCGCAGACTACTCGCAGCGAGCTTGCAGGGTTCCGTAAGAGACTTAAAGAGGGTCACGTGATGGGAAGAGAGCTAACCCAACCAGCAGGGTTGTGTAAGGTCAGGTCTTTGCATGCAGACCTGATCGAGAGGAATAATACGTTCATGAAGCTCTCCATCTGCTCAAGTAAAACGAGAAGAAGGATTAAGGACATTGTTTTAGAGTCATTTACGGGAACCATGAGTCAAAACCAATGTACCTATTTTTTACCTGCTATCGGTCAATGCACTGAACGGTGTGTCAAGTTTTGTTAGTCAAAGTGTCAGTGTTGCATGCTTTTTCTGTAGGATTAAAATCATGACGTCATCTACATATTGTACCGTGTGGTAAATGTAAATTAGCCAGACGGAAAATCATCACTCAGTTGGTTCTGCCGGTTCTGTTGTGAGCACCAGTGAATCATCACGTTTGACTATTCCACATTTCCTTCAGTAAAGACCCACAACCGGCTGTAATACCCTCAGACCCTCCAGACAACATGCCTTTTGAATCTTCCTTCAGGGGCTTTACCGTTCTCCTGCCTCAGTCTCACTTTCAAACCATCGTTATTTCACGTGACCCAAGTGAATCAGCAGGCTTGTGACATTCCTGCATGCGGTGAAAGTTGTGAGTCAAAATCTTTGAGCGGTTTTGTGTACACTTTATTAATCGGTACGCCTCCCAAGCCAAAAACATCTGACACAACTTCCAGGAAAGAGAAGACGTTTAAAGAGCTGCAAAGCGTGGCTCCCGAGTCAAAGAGAAGGAACATTTTGAAGTGAAGACGACTCTCACACAGTCTGTGTGTGCTGTTTATCTTTTATGTGTGTTTTATTGGATGCACACATGACGTTCTTTCATACCCGGAATCTAAAGGGGACTGTTGGGATGTGGTCGGTAAAAAATGTCAACTAATTCAAACTAATCTAAAATTACATTACTGTTACAATTAAAGGTAGTGGATTAACTTCCACAATGTCATTCTTCTCTGACAGACAGCTCTGGTTTGTTTTAACTTCAACATCGCCCTACTTTAAGATGTTTCAATGACCAGAAATACATCACTTACTCAGAGAGTAATATTAATGAGAGTGCAACCCACATGAAGCTCAGATATATAATTTTTCGGGAAGTCTCCATTTCCCATGCCCACCAGTGGAGTGGACTAACTGTAAAGGTGGAAGGCCAGGTCCGAGTGACGCAGGGGTCCGCCAAGGCACTGTGGGAAATAAACTAGGCGAGTCTGTGAGATTGTTTGCCACAGGGACTTATTTTGGGGATAGAAATATTGTTAAAACAGCATTTTTTCCTCGCACCCTCAAAAGGCAAAGTAAGCTAGAAGGCTGATATAAGACACCCAGGAGGTGACCACCAGTGGGTTAGTTGTTAGCTTTTAGGCAAAACAACGTAGGGTGCAACGAGTTAGCAGGCAGTCAAAACTGCAAACCTAAAATATATTATTACTAGAATGTATTCTCTAATAGAGGTAACATTAGCCGTACACATTAATTATAGTAAGCTCAAACTAACAGGAGTTGCTCTTATTGTGGATCTTCGCTGCCTCTGCAAAACGAGTGACCACTCTATCATTTTTGGGAGGGAGTCGTGGCCGACCTCTGACCTCCGCTTATTCAGTCAGTGCTCGTGCGTGACGTGGACCCCGCGTATCTTCTGCCTCGACTGGGGGGGTCGGTGCAGCACCAAAACACGACCCCTAACCTCACAGGTCAGATACTGTGGGAATCCTCCCAGTGAAAAGGATCGCAGAATGTTTAAGTTGCAAAGGGAAGGACACCAGACGAGTGAATCTGCTGCGTGTCCTCTGGTCCTAAGCCCGTTTAAGCGAGAGAATCGGCGCACATGCTGCGAGGAGAGACGTCTCGTAGAAAAGGGTCGACAGAGGAGTAAAACTCTTTTGTCTCACAGATGAGGCATTGATGGCTGTGGCAAAATGAACAAAATGTTATAAATTGTGCAAACCGCATTCCACATTATATGCATCTTGGCATCCTTGGGAACTTAAAGCAACTTGAGTTTGAAGAAGCAACATATTACTCCGCTCGCATGTTGTCTATCCCACCGACGTCTGCCATCTCAGGAGCTCTGCACCCCTGATTTCTGTCAGAGGTTTTTTCGATTTTTTACACGTTTTACAAGTTCAAACCCGCCACTGGGACCTGTTTATCACAGCAGGGGGTTGTGTGACCAAGTCAGAAAGGCGGGGTGGTGTGTGGGGGGGGGTTGGGAGGAGGGAAGTGGAGGTTTTTTCGTCAAGTGGTCACCTCTAGTGGAGCCAGTGGAGAAGAGCCCACGGTATAAAGAGGCTCAAGGGTCCATCGGAAAGAGACGCAGACGGGCAGTTCAGAACTGACAACTTGAGGGACGTGCAATATTCGCATAACCAGACAGAGCCTTCACTGCTGCCTCGTATTTTCCACCTGCCATCGGGGAATTCACCATGGCACCGGCGATGAACTACTGGATGTGCTTGGTTGCTCTGTCGTCCAGCTTGACCTGCACCCACGCGTTGAGAAGGTGAGAACTCTTTTCCTGGGGAGGATTTACTCGGTAGGAAGAAGACAGGGCGGCAACCCAACAGCAGGCATAAAGACATTAAGACAAATGAGTTTTTTTGGTTAATATTAGAGCTAATGTTTTCAGTGTTGGCTTAACATGTGTTTTGGTTTATTTTCATGGCAGGGCGCTTGAGAGCAAAGCAGTCTGTGATTTATTAAAGGTACATTAGCATACTGGGACGATGACCAAGCGTACGAATGGCGATGACTAGCGTGATGAATATAGCACTGGAGAATTTCTAGTCATCACAAACACCGTTAGTGTTTGAGTGATCCCGCCTGTCTGCTGTGATTACAGAGTCTCCCTGAAGAAGATGCCCTCCATCAGAGAGACGCTGAGCGAGATGGGAGTTTCTGCAGAGCAGGTCTTGACTGAGTTGGCCCAGAAGAGCGGAGACGACCACCAGTACAAGAACGGGACTGTTCCCACTACTCTGACCAACTACTTGGACGTGAGAGCATTTTGCGTGTTACTTATTCAAAGGAAGGTCGTGTTTGTGAAGGTCACGCATACGGGAGAAAATCCAAACGAACTGAGACGAAGTTAACTGAATTTGCTGTTTTACTGTGGAAGACAAAAACAGTCTTGAGTCTTCAATTTCAAAGAAGCCGTTCATCAGAAAGGCTTTCAAAATAAAACTGTATGTCAAAATTACTTTAAATTGAAAAACTCTTTGAAAGAGTCATACTTATTCAATCTCAGACATCGTGACCTCAAATTACATTTTTTGGAAAAAGACAGTTTTAGAAATATTTCATATGAACATAAACAAAAGCATAATAAGCCGGTAATGGGAGTTAGAAATTTCCCTTGGTAGAAATGTATGTTTGTATTGTTCACCCATAACAGACTCAGTACTTTGGGGAGATCAGCATCGGCTCCCCGGCCCAGATGTTCAACGTGGTGTTTGACACCGGCTCCGCAAACCTGTGGGTGCCTTCGCAAAGCTGCTCACCTTTCTCCACTGCCTGCTGTAAGTCCAAACACACCAACCGCCAAAAGACAACCGTCTCCCTCACGGGCCGAGTACAGACGCTTTCATCCTTTGGGGGAATTAGGGTTCGATATACGGCTACTGTTTCCAGTAATAAAAACAAACAAGTTCATTATCAAACAGTCACAGTTTGCAACTAACAGCCAACAGAAAAATTCAAAATCGGGGGAGTTGGTGGAGACCAAAAAGGTAGGTAGAAGATAGAAATGTGAACATGAACGGTACTGTTGCATCATTTCGGAAACTGGAAACTAAATGAAAACTTATGCTTACAAGTTGGCCACAATGAGAATTGTTCCCAGGTTTGTTTAACCGACTCAAATGCCTTTTGAACTTTTTAGTTACCCACAACAGGTACGACGCCTCCAAGTCTCGCACTTACATCGAGAACGGAACGGGGTTTTCCATCCAGTACGCCTCCGGGAATGTCCGGGGGTTTCTGAGCGAGGACGTGGTCGTGGTGAGTTCACCAAAAAGAAGTCTTTGCTTTAAATAAAGTCTTCAGCTTCAATTTCCCGTTTGCGGGCCACACTCCTGACCCCCCGGCACGTTTTTGCAGGTCGGAGGTATTCCGGTGGTGCAGGTGTTCGCCGAGGCAGCCTCTCTGTCGGCGATGCCTTTCATCTTTGCCAAATTCGACGGAGTGATGGGGATGGGTTACCCCAACGTGGCCATCGATGGCATCACTCCGGTGTTCGACCGCATCATGTCTCAGCACGTCCTCAAGGAGGAGGTGTTCTCCGTCTACTACAGCAGGTGGGTCTAGTCCTCGGATCTCCTCCACCTGCTCCGCCGTATGTTTTTTTAAGCAAGTGTTTTTTATTAGTGTTTGCAGAATGAACCATAAATAATATACTTGTATTATGGCCGCCTAGGGTCTCTCTTTGGATGAGGCTGAGAGGGCGTAAATAAGTCACGGTTCATTTATCATGCTCAGAAATGTGAAAAGGAAAGCCTTCAAAGAGGAATGATGATGACGGCTTCCTGGGAATTTGTTGAGAACACAGGAGTGATAGGTCATATGCCTGAACGTAATCCAAAGGGATCAGAGAAAGGAGGGGGCAGGGGGAAGGAAATGGCTTCAAGGGTGATTGTTTGAATGTTTTCAGGGACCCGAAACACTCTCCCGGCGGAGAGCTGGTCCTCGGCGGCACCGACCCAAACTACTACACCGGAAACTTTAATTATTTGGACACCAGACAGACGGGCAAATGGGAAGTTACCATGAAAGGGTGAGATGTTTGTGCAACATGCTGCACAGCCATTCAGAAACAATGCGTCCCGTGATCCATCTCCTCCTTCGTGCTTTCAGAGTTTCCGTGGGGATGGAGATGCATTTCTGCGCCGAGGGATGCACAGCTGTGATCGACACCGGCTCCTCCTACATCACAGGCCCCGCCTCCTCGGTGTCGGCACTGATGAAAACCATCGGAGCACAGCTGGATGAAAGCGGAGTAATCTTTCCCACACGCATCATTGTTTCCCATAGAAACGTCTGTCCATAAAAGAAAAACAAAAATATTAAACAAAAAATTAACAACCCGTCATCACTGTTGCTCACCAGTACAAAGTCAACTGTGACTCCGTCAAGTCGTTGCCCAGCGTCACCTTT